>NC_064929.1:15454545-15757575 GCF_023897955.1 Schistocerca gregaria | reverse complement strand
TCCGCACTTTCCTCCTTGGAAGTAATGTCTCAAACAGTCTATGTTTGATCGTTCCCTGGAAGAACAGTAGTAGTTTCCGATGAAAATCTGGTGGCATTCTGTAATCTGTGGACCTTCAATGTGTTGATGAAACACAGAAATTGCAGCGGGAGTGAATACAACAGTCACAATCCGCACTTTCGTACATGGGAGTAATGTCTGAAAAAGTCTACAATTTGATCGTTCCCTGGATGACCAGTAGTAGTTTCCGACGCACATCTGGTGGCTTTCTGTAATCTGTGGGCTATCAGAGAATTGATGAAACACAGAAATTGCATCGGGATTGAATACAACAGTCACAATGCGCACTTTCCTCCATGTGAGTAATGTCCCTAACAGTCTACGCTTTGATCGTTCTCTGGAAGACCAGTGGTAGTTTCCAATGCGCATCTGGAGGCAATCTGTAATCTGGGGACTATCAGAGTGTTGATGCAACAAAGAAATTGCATCGGGATTTAATACAACAGTCACAATACGCACTTTCCTCCATGGGAGTAATGTCTGAAACAGTCCACACTTTGATCGTTCCCTGGAAGACCAGTAGTAGTTTCTGATGCACATCTGGTGGCATTCTGTAATCTATGGACTATCAGAGTGTTGATGAAACACAGAAATTGCATCGGGAATGAATACAACAGTCACCATGCGCACTTCCCTCCACGGGAGTAATGTCTCAAACAGTCTACGCTTCGATCGTTCCCTGGAAGAGCAGTAGTAGTTCCCGATGCACATCTGGTGGCATTCTGTAATCTGTGGACTATCAGAGTGTTGATGAAACACAGAAATTGCATTGGGATTAAATACAACAGTCACCATGCACACTTTCCACCACAGTAGTTATGTCTCAAACAGTCTTCGCTTTGATCGTTCCCTGGAACACAAGTAGTTGTTTCCGATGCACATCTGGTGGCATTCTGTAATCTGTGGACTATCAGAGTGTTGATGAAAAACAGAAATTGCATCGGTATTGAATACAACAGTCACCGCACGCACTTTCCTCCACAGGAGTAATATCTTAAACAGTCTACGCTTTGATCGTTCCCTCGATGACCAGTAGTAGTTTCCGATGCACATCTGGTGGCATTCTGTATTCTGTGGACTATCAGAGAGTTGATGAAACACAGAAATTGCATCGGGATTGAATACAACAGTCACCATGCGCACTTTCCTCCAAGGGAGTAATGTCTGAAACAGTCCACGCTTTGATCTTTCCCTGGAAGACCAGTAGTAGTTTCCGATGCAATTCTGGTGGCATTCTGTAATCCGTGGACTATCAGAGTGTTGATGAAACACAGAAATTGCATCGGGATTGAATACGACAGTCACCATGCGCACTTTCCTCCATGGGAGGTATGTCTCAAACTGTCTACGCTTTGATCGTTCCCTGCCAGACCAGTAGTGGTTTCCGATGCAATTCTGGTGGCATTCTGTAATCCGTGGACTATCAGAGTGTTGATGAAACACAGAAACTGCATCGGGATTGAATACGACAGTCACCATGCGCACTTTCCTCCACGGGAGGTATGTCTCAAACAGTCTACGCTTTGATCGTTCCCTGGAAGACCAGTGGTAGTTTCCAATGCACATCTGGAGCCATTCTGAAAACTGTGGACTATCAGAGTGTTGATGAAACACAGTAATTGCATCGGTATTGAATACAACAGTCACCATGCGCACTTTCCTCCATGTTAGTAATGTCTCATACAGTCTACGCTTTGATCGTTCTCTGGAAGACCAGTGGTAGTTTCCAATGCACATCTGGAGGCAATCTGTAATCTGTGGACTATAAGAGTGTTGATGAAACACAGAAATTGCATCGGGATTGAATACAACAGTCACAATACGCACTTTCCTCCATGGGAGTAATGTCTGAAACAGTCCACACTTTGATCGTCCCTGGAAGACCAGTAGTAGTTTCCGATGCACATCTGGTGGCATTCTGTAATCTGCGGACTATCAGAGTAATCATGAATCACAGAAATTGCATTGGGATTGAATACAACAGTCACCATGCGCACTTTCCTCCACGGGAGTCATGTCTCAAACAGTCTACGCTTTGATCGTTCCCTGGAAGACCAGTAGTAGTTCCGGATGTACATCTGGTGGCATTGTGTAATTTGTGGACTATCAGAGTGTTGATGAAACACAGAAATTGCATCGGGATTGAATACAACAGTCACCATCCGCACTTTCCTCCTTGGAAGTAATGTCTCAAACAGTCTATGTTTGATCGTTCCCTGGAAGAACAGTAGTAGTTTCCGATGAAAATCTGGTGGCATTCTGTAATCCGTGGACCTTCAATGTGTTGATGAAACACAGAAATTGCAGCGGGAGTGAATACAACAGTCACAATCCGCACTTTCGTACATGGGAGTAATGTCTGAAACAGTCTACAATTTGATCGTTCCCTGGATGACCAGTAGTAGTTTCCGACGCACATCTGGTGGCATTCTGTAATCTGTGGGCTATCAGAGAATTGATGAAACACAGAAATTGCATCGGGATTGAATACAACAGTCACCATGCACACTTTCCTCCATGGGAGTAATGTCTCAAACAGTCTACGCTTTGATCGTTGCCTGGGACACCAGTAGTTGTTTCCGATGCACATCTGGTGGCTTTCTGTAATCTGTGGACTATCAGAGTGTTGACGAAACACAGAAATTGCATCGGGATTGAATACAACAGTCACCATTCCCACTTGCCTCCATGTTAGTAATGTCACAAACAGTCTACGCTTTGATCATTCCCTTGAAGACCAGTGGTAGTTTCCGATGCACATCTGGAGGCATTCTGTAGTCTGTGGACTATCAGAGTGTTGATGAAACACAGAAATTGCATCGGGATTGAATACAAGAGTCACCATGCGCACTTCCCTCCACGGGAGTAATGTCTCAAACAGTCTACGCTTCAATCGTTCCCTGGAAGACCAGTAGTAGTTTCCGATGCACATCTGGTGGCATTCTGTAATCTGTGGACTATCAGAGTGTTGATGATACACAGAAATTGCATTGGGATTGAATACAACAGTCACCATGCACACTTTCCACCACAGTAGTAATGTCTCAAACAGTCTTCGCTTTGATCGTTACCAGGAACACAAGTAGTTGTTTCCGATGCACATCTGGTGGCATTCTGTAATCTGTGGACTATCAGAGTGTTGATGAAACACAGAAATTGCATCGGTATTGAATACAACTGTCACCGCACGCACTTTCCTCCACAGGAGTAGTATCTCAAACAGTCTACGCTTTGCTCGTTCCCTCGATGACCAGTAGTAGCTTCCGATGCACATCTGGTGGCATTCTGTAATCTGTGAACTATCAGAGAGTTGATGAATCACAGAAATTGCATCGGGATTGAATACAACAGTCACCATGCGCACTTTCCTCCATGGGAGTAATGTCTGAAACAGTCCACGGTTTGATCGTTCCCTGGAAGACCAGTAGTAGTTTCCGATGCCATTCTGGTGGCATTCTGTAATCCGTGGTCTATCAGAGTGTTGATGAAACACAGAAATTGCATCGGGATTGAATACGACAGTCACCATGCGCACTTTCCTCCATGGGAGGTATGTCTCAAACTGTCTACGCTTTGATCGTTCCCTGGAAGACCAGTAGTAGTTTCCGATGCACATCTGGTGGCATTCTGTAATCTGTGGACTATCAGAGTGTTGATGAAACACAGAAATTGCATTGGGATTCAATACAACAGTCAACATGCGCACTTTCCTCCAGGAGAGTAATGTCTGAAACAGTCCACGCTTTGATCGTTCCCTGGAAGACCAGTAGTAGTTTCCGATGCACATCTGGTGGCATTCTGTAATCTGTGGACTATCAGAGTGTTCAAGAATCACAGAAATTGCATCGGAATTGAATACAACAGTCACCATGCGCACTATCCACCACGGGAGTAATGTCTCAAACAGTCTACGCTTTGATCGTTCCCTGGAAGACCAGTAGTAGCTCCGAATGTACATCTGGTGGCATTGTGTAATTTGTGGACTATCAGAGTGTTGATGAAACACAGAAATTGCATCGGGATTGAATGCAACAGTCACCATCCGCACTTTCCTCCATGGAAGTAATGTCTCAAACAGTCCACGCGTTGATCGTTCCCTGCCAGACCAGTAGTAGTTTCCGATGCAATTCTGGTGGCATTCTGTAATCCGTGGACTATCAGAGTGTTGATGAAACACAGAAATTGCATCGGGATTGAATACGACAGTCACCATGCGCCCTTTCCTCCACGGGAGGTATGTCTCAAACATTCTACGCTTTGATCGTTCCCTGGAAGACCAGTGGTAGTTTCCAATGCACATCTGGAGCCATTCTGTAATCTGTGGAGTATCAGAGTGTCATGAAACACAGGAATTGCATCGGGATTGAATACAACAGTCACCATGCGCACCTTAATGCACAGGAGTAACGTGTCAAACAGTCTACGATTTGATCGTTCCCTGGAATATCAGTAGTAGGTTCCGATGCACATCTGGAGGCATTCTGTAATCTGTGGACCTTCAAAGTGTTGATAAAACACAGATATTGCATCGGGATTGAATACAACAGTCACAATACGCACTTTCCTCCATGGGAGTAATGTCTGAAACAGTCCACACTTTGATCGTTCCCTGGAAGACCAGTAGTAGTTTCCGATGGACATCTGGTGGCATTCTGTAATCTGTGGACTATCAGAGTGTTGATGAAACACAGAAATTGCATCGGGATTGAATACAACAGTCACCATGCGCACTTCCCTCCACGGGAGTAATGTCTCAAACAGTCTACGCTTCGATCGTTCCCTGGAAGACCAGTAGTAGTTTCCGATGCACATCTGGTGGCATTCTGTAATCTGTGGACTATAAGAGTGTTGATGAAACACAGAAATTGCATTGGGATTGAATACAACAGTCACCATGCACACTTTCCACCACAGTAGTAATGTCTCAAACAGTCTTCGATTTGATCGTTCCCTGGAACACAAGTAGTTGTTTCCGATGCACATCTGGTGGCATTCTGTAATCTGTGGAGTATCAGAGTGTCATGAAACACAGGAATTGCATCGGGATTGAATACAACAGTCACCATGCGCACCTTAATGCACAGGAGTAACGTGTCAAACAGTCTACGCTTTGATCGTTCCCTGGAATATCAGTAGTAGGTTCCGATGCACATCTGGAGGCATTCTGTAATCTGTGGACCTTCAAAGTGTTGATAAAACACAGATATTGCATCGGGATTGAATACAACAGTCACAATACGCACTTTCCTCCATGGGAGTAATGTCTGAAACAGTCCACACTTTGATCGTTCCCTGGAAGAACAGTAGTAGTTTCCGATGGACATCTGGTGGCATTCTGTAATCTGTGGACTATCAGAGTGTTGATGAAACACAGAAATTGCATCGGGATTGAATACAACAGTCACCATGCGCACTTCCCTCCACGGGAGTAATGTCTCAAACAGTCTACGCTTCGATCGTTCCCTGGAACACCAGTAGTAGTTTCCGATGCACATCTGGTGGCATTCTGTAATCTGTGGACTATAAGAGTGTTGATGAAACACAGAAATTACATTGGGATTGAATACAACAGTCACCATGCACGCTTTCCACCACAGTAGTAATGTCTCAAACAGTCTTCGCTTTGATCGTTCCCTGGAACACAAGTAGTTGTTTCCGATGCACATCTGGTGGCATTCTGTAATCTGTGGACTATCAGAGTGTTGGTGAAACACAGAAATTGCATCGGTATTGAATACAACAGTCACCGCACGCACTTTCCTCCACAGGAGTAATATCTTAAACAGTCTACGCTTTGATCGTTCCCTCGATGACCAGTAGTAGTTTCCGATACACATCTGGAGGCATTCTGTAATCTGTGGACTTTAAAAGTGTTGATGAAACACAGAAAATGCCTCGGGAGTGAATACAACAGTCACAATCCGCACTTTCCTACTTGACAGTTATGTCTGAAACAGTCTACAATTTGATCGATTACTGGAATACCAGTAGTGGTTTCCGATGCACAACAGGTGGCAATCTGTAATCTGTGGACTATCAGAGTGTTGACGAAACACAGCAATTGCATCGGGATTGAATACAACAGTCACCATGAGCACTTTCATCCATGGGAGTAATGTCTCAAACAGTCTACGCTTTGATCATTCCCTGGAAGACCAGTAGTAGTTTCCGATGCACAACTGTAATCTGTGGACTATCAGAGTGTTGATGAAACACAGAAATTGCATCGGGAGTGAATACAACAGTCACCATCCTCACTTTCCTCCAAGGGAGTAATGTCTCAAACAGTCTACGCATTGATCGTTCCCTGGAAGACCAGTAGTAGTTTCCGATGCACATCTGGTGGCATTCTGTAATCTGTGGACTATAAGAGTGTTGATGAAACACAGATATTGCATTGGGATTGAATACAACAGTCACCATGCACACTTTCCACCACAGTAGTAATGTCTCAAACAGTCTTCGCTTTGATCGTTCCCTGGAACACAAGTAGTTGTTTCCGATGCACATCCGGTGGCATTCTGTAATCTGTGGACTATCAGAGTGTTGAAGAAACACAGAAATTGCATCGGGATTGAATACGACAGTCACCATGCGCACTTTCCTCCATGGGAGTAATGTCTCAATCAGTCTACGATTTGATCGTTCCCTGGAACATCAGTAGTAGTTTCCGATACACATCTGGAGGCATTCTGTAATCTGTGGACTTTCAAAGTGTTGATGAAACACAGAAATTGCCTCGGGAGTGAATACAACAGTCACAATCCGCACTTTCCTACTTGACAGTTATGTCTGAAACAGTCTACAATTTGATCGATCCCTGAAATACCAGTAGTGGTTTCCGATGCACAACAGGTGGCAATCTGTAATCTGTGGACTATCAGAGTGTTGACGAAACACAGCAATTGCATCGGGATTGAATACAACAGTCACCATGAGCACTTTCATCCATGGGAGTAGTGTCTCAAACAGTCTACGCTTTGATCATTCCCTGGAAGACCAGTAGTAGTTTCGGATGCACAACTGTAATCTGTGGACTATCAGAGTGTTGATGAAACACAGAAATTGCATCGGGAGTGAATACAAGAGTCACCATCCTCACTTTCCTCCAAGGGAGTAATGTCTCAAACAGTCTACGCATTGATCGTTCCCTGGAAGACCAGTAGTAGTTTCCGATGCACATCTGGTGGCATTCTGTAATCTGTGGACTATCAGAGTGTTGATGAAACACAGAAATTGCATCGGGATTGAATACAACAGTCACCATGCGCACTTTCCTCCACAGGAGTAATTTCTCAAACAGTCTACGCTTTGATCGTTCCCTGGAAAACCAGTAGTAGTTTCCGATGCACATCTGGAGGCATTCTGAAATCTGTGGTCTAAGTGATTGTTGATGAAACACAGAAATTGCATTGGGATTGATTACAACAGTCACCATGCACACTTTCCTCCATGGGAGTAATGTCTCAAACAGTCTACGCTTTGATCGTTCCCTGGAACACCAGTAGTTGTTTCCGATGCACATCTGGTGGCTTTCTGTAATCTGTGGACTAACAGAGTGTTGACGAAACACAGAAATTGCATCGGGATTGAATACAACAGTCACCATTCCCACTTGCCTCCATGTTAGTAATGTCTCAAACAGTCTACGCTTTGATCATTCCCTGGAAGACCAGTGGTAGTTTCCGATGCACATCTGAAGGCATTCTGTAGTCTGTGGACTATCAGAGTGTTGACGAAACACAGAAATTGCATCGGGATTGAATACAACAGTCACCATGCGCACTTTCCTCCATGGGAGTAATGTCTCTAACAGTCTACGCTTGGATCGTTCCCAGGAAAACTAGTAGTTGTTTCCGATGCACATCTGGAGGCATTCTGTAATCTGTGGAGTACCAGAGTGTTGATGAAACACAGAAATTGCATCGGGATTGAATACAACAGTCACCATGAGCACCTTCCTCCATGGGAGTAATGTCTCAAACAGTCTACGCTTTGATCGTTCCCTGGAAAACCAATAGTAGGTTCCGATGCACATCTGGAGGCACTCTGTAATCTGTGGACCTTCAAAGTGTTGATGAAACACAGATATTGCATCGGGATTGAATACATCAGTCACCATGCGCACTTTCCTCCATATGAGTAATGTCCCTAACAGTCTACGCTTTGATCGTTCATTGGAAGACCAGTAGTAGTTTCCGATGCACATCTGAAGGCATTCTGTAATCTGTGGACTAAAAGAGTGTTGATGAAACACAGTAATAGCATCGGGATTGAATACAACAGTCACCATGAGCACTTTCATCCATGGGAGTAATGTCTCAAACAGTCTACGCTTTGATCATTCCCTGGAAGACCAGTAGTAGTTTCCGATGCACAACTGTAATCTGTGGACTATCAGAGTGTTGATGAAACACAGAAATTGCATCGGGAGTGAATACAACAGTCACCATCCTCACTTTCCTCCATGGGAGTAATGTCTCAAACAGTCCACACTTTGATCGTTCCCTGGAAGACCAGTAGTAGTTTCCGATGCAATTCTGGTGGCATTCAGTAATCCGTGGACTATCAGAGTGTTGATGAAACACAGAAATTGCATCGGGATTGAATACAACAGTCACCATGCGCACTTCCCTCCACGGGAGTAATGTCTCAAACAGTCTACGCTTCGATCGTTCCCTGGAAGACCAGTAGTAGTTTCCGATGCACATCTGGTGGCATTCTGTAATCTGTGGACTATAAGAGTGTTGATGAAACACAGAAATTGCATTGGGATTGAATACAACAGTCACCATGCACACTTTCCACCACAGTAGTAATGTCTCAAACAGTCTTCGATTTGATCGTTCCCTGGAACACAAGTAGTTGTTTCCGATGCACATCTGTTGGCATTCTGTAATCTGTGGACTATCAGAGTGTTGATGAAACACAGAAATTGCATCGGTATTGAATACAACAGTCACCGCACGCACTTTCCTCCACAGGAGTAATATCTTAAACAGTCTACGCTTTGATCGTTCCCTCGATGACCAGTAGTAGTTTCCGATGCACATCTGGTGGCATTCTGTAATCTGTGGACTATCAGAGAGTTGATGAAACACAGAAATTGCATCGGGATTGAATACAACAGTCACCATGCGCACTTTCCTCCATGGGAGTAATGTCTGAAACAGTCCACGCTTTGATCGTTCCCTGGAAGACCAGTAGTAGTTTCCGATGCAATTCTGGTGGCATTCTGTAATCCGTGGACTATCAGAGTGTTGATGAAACACAGAAATTGCATCGGGATTGAATACAACAGTCACCATGCGCACTTTCCTCCATGGGAGGTATGTCTCAAACTGTCTACGCTTTGATCGTTCGCTGGAAGACCAGTAGTAGTTTCTGATGCACATCTGGTGGCATTCTGTAATCTGTGGACTATCAGAGTCTTGATGAAACACAGAAATTGCATCGGGATTGAATACAACAGTCAACATGCGCACTTTCCTCCAGGAGAGTAATGTCTAAAACAGTCCACGCTTTGATCGTTCCCTGGAAGACCGGTAGTAGTTTCCGATGCACATCTGGTGGCATTCTGTAATCTGTGGACTATCAGAGTGTTGAAGAAACACAGAAATTGTATCGGGATTGAATACAACAGTCACCATGCGCACTTTCCTCCATGGGAGTAATGTCTGAAACAGTCCACGCTTTGATCGTTCCCTGGAAGACCAGTAGCAGTTTCCGATGCAATTCTGGTGGCATTCAGTAATCCGTGGACTATCAGAGTGTTGATGAAACACAGAAATTGCATCGGGATTGAATACGACAGTCACCATGCGCACTTTCCTCCATGGGAGTAATGTCTCAATCGGTCTACGATTTGATCGTTCCCTGGAATATCAGTAGTAGTTTCCGATACACATCTGGAGGCATTCTGTAATCTGTGGACCTTCAATGTGTTGATGAAACACAGAAATTGCACCGGCAGTGAATTCAACAGTCACAATCCTCACTTTCCTACATGTGAGTAATGTCTGAAACAGTCTACAATTTGATCGTTCCCTTTAAGACCAGTAGTAGTTTCCGATGCACATCTGGTGGCATTATGTAATCTGTGGGCTATCAGAGATTTGATGAAATACAGAAATTGCATCGGGATTGAATACAACAGTCACCATGCGCACTTTCCTCCACGGGAGGTATGTCTCAAACTGTCTACGCTTTGATCGTTCCCTGGAAGACCAGTAGTCGTTTCCGATGCAATTCTGGTGGCATTCAGTAATCCGTGGACTATCAGAGTGTTGATGAAACACAGAAATTGCATCGGGATTGAATACAACAGTCACCATGCGCACTTTCCTCCATATGAGTAATGTCCCTAACAGTCTACGCTTTGATCGTTCTCTGGAAGACCAGTGGCAGTTTCCAATGCACATCTGGAGGCAATCTGTAATCTGTGGACTATCAGAGTGTTGATGAAACACAGAAATTGCATCGGGATTGAATACAACAGTCACCATGAGCACCTTCATCCATGGGAGTAATGTCTCAAACAGTCTACGCTTTGATCGTTCCCTGGAAAACCAATAGTAGGTTCCGATGCACATCTGGAGGCACTCTGTAATCTGTGGACGTTCAAAGTGTTGATGAAACACAGATATTGCATCGGGATTGAATACATCAGTCACCATGCGCACTTTCCTCCATATGAGTAATGTCCCTAACAGTCTACGCTTTGATCGTTCATTGGAAGACCAGTAGTAGTTTCCGATGCACATCTGAAGGCATTCTGTAATCTGTGGACTATCAGAGTGTTGATGAAACACAGTAATAGCATCGGGATTGAATACAACAGTCACCATGAGCACTTTCATCCATGGGAGTAATGTCTCAAACAGTCTACGCTTTGATCATTCCCTGGAAGACCAGTAGTAGTTTCCGATGCACAACTGTAATCTGTGGACTATCAGAGTGTTGATGAAACACAGAAATTGCATCGGGAGTGAATACAACAGTCACCATCCTCACTTTCCTGCATGGGAGTAATGTCTCAAACAGTCCACACTTTGATCGTTCCCTGGAAGACCAGTAGTAGTTTCCGATGCAATTCTGGTGGCATTCAGTAATCCGTGGACTATCAGAGTGTTGATGAAACACAGAAATTGCATCGGGATTGAATACAACAGTCACCATGCGCACTTCCCTCCACGGGAGTAATGTCTCAAACAGTCTACGCTTCGATCGCTCCCTGGAAGACCAGTAGTAGTTTCCGATGCACATCTGGTGGCATTCTGTAATCTGTGGACTATAAGAGTGTTGATGAAACACAGAAATTGCATTGGGATTGAATACAACAGTCACCATGCACACTTTCCACCACAGTAGTAATGTCTCAAACAGTCTTCGATTTGATCGTTCCCTGGAACACAAGTAGTTGTTTCCGATGCACATCTGTTGGCATTCTGTAATCTGTGGACTATCAGAGTGTTGATGAAACACAGAAATTGCATCGGTATTGAATACAACAGTCACCGCACGCACTTTCCTCCACAGGAGTAATATCTTAAACAGTCTACGCTTTGATCGTTCCCTCGATGACCAGTAGTAGTTTCCGATGCACATCTGGTGGCATTCTGTAATCTGTGGACTATCAGAGAGTTGATGAAACACAGAAATTGCATCGGGATTGAATACAAAAGTCACCATGCGCACTTTCCTCCATGGGAGTAATGTCTGAAACAGTCCACGCTTTGATCGTTCCCTGGAAGACCAGTAGTAGTTTCCGATGCAATTCTGGTGGCATTCTGTAATCCGTGGACTATCAGAGTGTTGATGAAACACAGAAATTGCATCGGGATTGAATACAACAGTCACCATGCGCACTTTCCTCCATGGGAGGTATGTCTCAAACTGTCTACGGTTTGATCGTTCGCTGGAAGACCAGTAGTAGTTTCTGATGCACATCTGGTGGCATTCTCTAATCTGTGGACTATCAGAGTGTTGATGAAACACAGAAATTGCATCGGGATTGAATACAACAGTCAACATGCGCACTTTCCTCCAGGAGAGTAATGTCTAAAACAGTCCACGCTTTGATCGTTCCCTGGAAGACCGGTAGTAGTTTCCGATGCACATCTGGTGGCATTCTGTAATCTGTGGACTATCAGAGTGTTGAAGAAACACAGAAATTGCATCGGGATTGAATACAACAGTCACCATGCGCACTTTCCCCCATGGGAGTAATGTCTGAAACAGTCCACGCTTTGATCGTTCCCTGGAAGACCAGTAGCAGTTTCCGATGCAATTCTGGTGGCATTCAGTAATCCGTGGACTATCAGAGTGTTGATGAAACACAGAAATTGCATCGGGATTGAATACGACAGTCACCATGCGCACTTTCCTCCATGGGAGTAATGTCTCAATCAGTCTACGATTTGATCGTTCCCTGGAATATCAGTAGTAGTTTCCGATACACATCTGGAGGCATTCTGTAATCTGTGGACCTTCAATGTGTTGATGAAACACAGAAATTGCACCGGCAGTGAATACAACAGTCACAATCCTCACTTTCCTACATGTGAGTAATGTCTGAAACAGTCTACAATTTGATCGTTCCCTTTAAGACCAGTAGTAGTTTCCGATGCACATCTGGTGGCATTATGTAATCTGTGGACTATCAGAGATTTGATGAAATACAGAAATTGCATCGGGATTGAATACAACAGTCACCATGCGCACTTTCCTCCACGGGAGGTATGTCTCAAACTGTCTACGCTTTGATCGTTCCCTGGAAGACCAGTAGTCGTTTTCGATGCAATTCTGGTGGCATTCAGTAATCCGTGGACTATCAGAGTGTTGATGAAACACAGAAATTGCATCGGGATTGAATACAACAGTCACCATGCGCACTTTCCTCCATAAGAGTAATGTCCCTAACAGTCTACGCTTTGATCGCTCTCTGGAAGACCAGTGGTAGTTTCCAATGCACATCTGGACGCAATCTGTAATCTGTGGACTATCAGAGTGTTGATGAAACACAGAAATTGCATCGGGATTAAATACAACAGTCACAATACGCACTTTCCTCCTTGGGAGTAATGACTGAAACAGTCCACACTTTGATCGTTCCCTGGAAGACCAGTAGTAGTTTCCGATGCACATCTGGTGGCATTCTGTAATCTGTGGACTATCAGAGTGTTGATGAAACACAGAAATTGCATCGGGATTGAATACAACAGTCACCATGCGCACTTCCCTCAACGGGAGTAATGTCTCAAACAGTCTACGATTCGATCGTTCCCTGGAAGACCAGTAGTAGTTTCCGATGCACATCTGGTGGCATTCTGTAATCTGTGGACTATAAGAGTGTTGATGAAACACAGAAATTGCATTGGGATTGAATACAACAGTCACCATGCACACTTTCCACCACAGTAGTAATGTCTCAAACAGTCTTCGATTTGATCGTTCCCTGGAACACAAGTAGTTGTTTCCGATGCACATCTGTTGGCATTCTGTAATCTGTGGACTATCAGAGTGTTGATGAAACACAGAAATTGCATCGGTATTGAATACAACAGTCACCGCACGCACTTTCCTCCACAGGAGTAATATCTTAAACAGTCTACGCTTTGATCGTTCCCTCGATGACCAGTAGTAGTTTCCGATGCACATCTGGTGGCATTCTGTAATCTGTGGACTATCAGAGTGTTGATGAAACACAGAAATAGCATCGGTATTGAATACAACAGTCACCGCACGCACTTTCCTCCACAGGAGTAATATCTTAAACTGTCTACGCTTTGATCGTTCCCTGGAAGACCAATTCTGGTGGCATTCTGTAATCCGTGGACTATCAGAGTGTTGATGAAACACAGAAATTGCATCGGGATTGAATACGACAGTCACCATGCGCACTTTCCTCCATGGGAGGTATGTCTCAAACTGTCTACGCTTTGATCGTTCCCTGGAAGACCAGTAGTAGTTTCCGATGCACATCTGGTGGCATTCTGTAATCTGTGGACTATCAGAGTGTTGATGAAACACAGAAATTGCATCGGGATTGAATACAACAGTCAACATGCGCACTTTCCTCCAGGAGAGTAATGTCTAAAACAGTCCACGCTTTGATCGTTCCCTGGAAGACCGGTAGTAGTTTCCGATGCACATCTGGTGGCATTCTGTTATCTGTGGACTATCAGAGTGTTGAAGAAACACAGAAATTGCATCGGGATTGAATACAACAGTCACCATGCGCACTTTCCTCCATGGGAGTTATGTCTGAAACAGTCCACGCTTTGATCGTTCCCTGGAAGACCAGTAGTAGTTTCCGATGCAATTCTGGTGGCATTCAGTAATCCGTGGACTATCAGAGTGTTGATGAAACACAGAAATTGCATCGGGATTGAGTACGACAGTCACCATGCGCACTTTCCTCCATGGGAGTAATGTCTCAATCAGTCTACGATTTGATCGTTCCCTGGAACATCAGTAGTAGTTTCCGATACACATCTGGAGGCATTCTGTAATCTGTGGACTTTCAAAGTGTTGATGAAACACAGAAATTGCCTCGGGAGTGAATACAACAGTCACAATCCGCACTTTCCTACTTGACAGTTATGTCTGAAACAGTCTACAATTTGATCGATCCCTGGAATACCAGTAGTGGTTTCCGATGCACAACAGGTGGAAATCTGTAATCTGTGGACTATCAGAGTGTTGACGAAACACAGCAATTGCATCGGGATTGAATACAACAGTCACCATGAGCACTTTCATCCATGGGAGTAATGTCTCAAACAGTCTACGCTTTGATCATTCCCTGGAAGACCAGTAGTAGTTTCCGATGCACAACAGTAATCTGTGGACTATCAGAGTGTTGATGAAACACAGAAATTGCATCGGGAGTGAATACAACAGTCACCATCCTCACTTTCCTCCAAGGGAGTAATGTCTCAAACAGTCTACGCATTGATCGTTCCCTGGAAGACCAGTAGTAGTTTCCGATGAAAATCAGGTGGCATTCTGTAATCTGTGGACCTTCAATGTGTTGATGAAACACAGAAATTTCACCGGCAGTGAATACAACAGTCACAATCCGCACATTCCTACATGTGAGTAATGTCTGAAACAGTCTACAATTTGATCGTTCCCTTTAAGACCAGTAGTAGTTTCCGATGCACATCTGGTGGCATTATGTAATCTGTGGGCTATCAGAGATTTGATGAAATACAGAAATTGCATCGGGATTGAATACAACAGTCACCATGCGCACTTTCCTCCACGGGAGGTATGTCTCAAACTGTCTACGCTTTGATCGTTCCCTGGAAGACCAGTAGCAGTTTCCGATGCACATCTGGTGGCATTCTGTAATCTGTGGACTATCAGAGTGTTGATGAAACACAGAAATTGCATCGGGATTGAATACAACAGTCACCCTGCGCACTTTCCTCCACAGGAGTAATTTCTCAAACAGTCTACGCTTTGATCGTTCCCTGGAAAACCAGTAGTAGTTTCCGATGCACATCTGGAGGCATTCTGAAATCTGTGGTCTAAGTGATTGTTGATGAAACACAGAAATTGCATTGGGATTGATTACAACAGTCACCATGCACACTTTCCTCCATGGGAGTAATGTCTCAAACAGTCTACGCTTTGATCGTTCCCTGGAACACCAGTAGTTGTTTCCGATGCACATCTGGTGGCTTTCTGTAATCTGTGGACTATCAGAGTGTTGACGAAACACAGAAATTGCATCGGGATTGAATACAACAGTCACCATTCCCACTTGCCTCCATGTTAGTAATGTCTCAAACAGTCTACGCTTTGATCATTCCCTGGAAGACCAGTGGTAGTTTCCGATGCACATCTGAAGGCATTCTGTAGTCTGTGGACTATCAGAGTGTTGCCGAAACACAGAAATTGCATCGGGATTGAATACAACAGTCACCATGCGCACTTTCCTCCATGGGAGTAATGTCTCTAACAGTCTACGCTTGGATCGTTCCCAGGAAAACTAATAGTTGTTTCCGATGCACATCTGGAGGCATTCTGTAATCTGTGGAGTACCAGAGTGTTGATGAAACACAGAAATTGCATCGGGATTGAATACAACAGTCACCATGAGCACTTTCCTCCATGGGAGTAATGTCTCAAACAGTCTACGCTTTGATCGTTTCCTGGAAAACCAATAGTAGGTTCCGATGCACATCTGGAGGCACTCTGTAATCTGTGGACCTTCAAAGTATTGATGAAACACAGATATTGCATCGGGATTGAATACATCAGTCACCATGCGCACTTTCCTCCATATGAGTAATGTCCCTAAAAAATCTACGCTTTGATCGTTCATTGGAAGACCAGTAGTAGTTTCCGATGCACATCTGAAGGCATTCTGTAATCTGTGGACTATCAGAGTGTTGATGAAACACAGTAATAGCATCGGGATTGAATACAACAGTCACCATGCGCACTTTCCTCCATGGGAGTAATGTCTGAAACAGTCCACGCGTTGATCGTTCCCTGGAAGACCAGTGGTAGTTTCCAATGCACATCTGGAGCCATTCTGTAATCGGTGGAGTATCAGAGTGTCATGAAACACAGGAATTGCATCGGGATTGAATACAACAGTCACCATGCGCACCTTCCTCCACAGGAGTAATGTCTCAAACAGTCTACTTTTTGATCGTTCCCTGGAAAACCAGTAGTAGGTTCCGATGCACATCTGGATGCATTCTGTAATCTGTGGACCTTCAAAGTGTTGATAAAACACAGATATTGCATCGGGATTGAATACAACAGTCACCATGCGCACTTTCCTCCATATGAGTAATGTCCCTAAGAGTCTACGCTTTGATCGTTCTCTGGAAGACCAGTGGTAGTTTCCAATGCACATCTGGAGGCAATCTGTAATCTGTGGACTATCAGAGTGTTGATGAAACACAGAAATTGCATCGGGATTGAATACAACAGTCACAATACGCACTTTCCTCCATGGGAGTAATGTCTGAAACAGTCCACACTTTGATCGTTCCCTGGAAGACCAGTAGTAGTTTCCGATGCAATTCTGGTGGCATTCAGTAATCCGTGGACTATCAGAGTGTTGATGAAACACAGAAATTGCATCGGGTTTGAATACAACAGTCACCATGCGCACTTTCCTCCATATGAGTAATGTCCCTAACAGTCTACGCTTTGATCGTTCTCTGGAAGACCAGTGGTAGTTTCCAATGCACATCTGGAGGCAATCTGTAATCTGTGGACTATCAGAGTGTTGATGAAACACAGAAATTGCATCGGGATTGAATACAACAGTCACAATACGCACTTTCCTCCATGGGAGTAATGACTGAAACAGTCCACACTTTGATCGTTCCCTGGAAGACCAGTAGTAGTTTCCGATGCACATCTGGTGGCATTCTGTAATCTGTGGACTATCAGAGTGTTGATGAAACACAGAAATTGCATCGGGATTGAATACAACAGTCACCATGCGCACTTCCCTCCACGGGAGTAATGTCTCAAACAGTCTACGCTTCGATCGTTCCCTGGAAGACCAGTAGTAGTTTCCGATGCACATCTGGTGGCATTCTGTAATCTGTGGACTATAAGAGTGTTGATGAAACACAGAAATTGCATTGGGATTGAATACAACAGTCACCATGCACACTTTCCACCACAGTAGTAATGTCTCAAACAGTCTTCGATTTGATCGTTCCCTGGAACACAAGTAGTTGTTTCCGATGCACATCTGGTGGCATTCTGTAATCTGTGGACTATCAGAGTGTTGATGAAACACAGAAATTGCATCGGTATTGAATATAACAGTCACCGCACGCACTTTCCTCCATGGGAGTAATGTCTAAAACAGTCCACGCTTTGATCGTTCCCTGGAAGACCAGTAGTAGTTTCCGATGCAATTCTGGTGGCATTCTGTAATCCGTGGACTATCAGAGTGTTGATGAAACACAGAAATTGCATCGGGATTGAATACGACATTCACCATGCGCACTTTCCTCCATAGGAGGTATGTCTCAAACTGTCTACGCTTTGATCGTTCCCTGGAAGACCAGTAGTAGTTTCCGATGCACATCTGGTGGCATTCTGTAATCTGTGGACTATCAGAGTGTTGATGAAACACAGAAATTGCATCGGGATTGAATACAACAGTCAACATGCGCACTTTCCTCCAGGAGAGTAATGTCTAAAACAGTCCACGCTTTGATCGTTCCCTGGAAGACCGGTAGTAGTTTCCGATGCACATCTGGTCTCATTCTGTAATCTGTGGACTATCAGAGAGTTGATGAAACACAGAAATTGCATCGGGATTGAATACAACAGTCACCATGCGCACTTTCCTCCATGGGAGTAATGTCTGAAACTGTCCACGGTTTGTTCGTTCCCTGGAAGCACAGTAGTAGTTTCCGATGCCATTCTGGTGGCATTCTGTAATCCGTGGACTATCAGAGTGTTGATGAAACACAGAAATTGCATCGGGATTGAATACGACGGTCACCATGCGCACTTTCCTCCATGGGATGTATGTCTCAAACAGTCTAAGCTTTGATCGTTCCCTGGGAGACCAGTAGTAGTTTCCGATACACATCTGGTGGCATTCTGTAATCTGTGGACTATCAGAGTGTTGATGAAACACAGAAATTGCATTGGGATTGAATACAACTGTCAACATGCGCACTTTCCTCCAGGAGAGTAATGTCTGAAACAGTCCACGCTTTGATCGTTCCCTGGAAGACCAGTAGTAGTTTCCGATGCACATCTGGTAACATTCTGTAATCTGTGGACTATCAGAGTGTTGAAGAAACACAGAAATTGCATCAGGATATAATACAACAGTCACCATGCGCACTTTCCTCCATGGGAGTAATGCCTCAAACAGTCTACGATTTGATCGTTCCCTGGAATATCAGTAGTAGTTTCCGATACACATCTGGAGGCATTCTGTAATCTGTGGAGCTTCAAAGTGTTGATGAAACACAGAAATTGCCTCGGGAGTGAATACAACAGTCACAATCCGCACTTTCCTACATGGGAGTAATGTCTCAAACAGTCTACGCATTGATCGTTCCCTGGAAGACCAGTAGTAGTTTCCGATGCACATCTGGTGGCATTCTGTAATCTGTGGACAATCAGAGTGTTCATGAATCGAAGAAATTGCACCGGAATTGAATACAACAGTCACCATGCGCACTTTCCTCCACGGGAGTAATGTCACAAACAGTCTACGCTTTGATCGTTCCCTGGAAGACCAGTAGTAGCTCCGAATGTACATCTGGTGGCATTGTGTAATTTGTGGACTATCAGAGTGTTGATGAAACACAGAAATTGCATCGGGATTGAATGGAACATACACCATCCGCACTTTCCTCCATGGAAGTAATGTCTCAAACAGTCTACGTTTTGATCGTTCCCTGGAAGACCAGTAGTAGTTTCCGATGAATATCTGGTGGCATTCTGTAATCTGTGGACTATCAGTGTGTTGATGAAACACAGAAATTGCATCGGGATTGAATACAACAGTCACCATGCGCACTTTCCTCCACAGGAGTAATGTCTCAAAAAGTCTACGGTTTGATCGTTCCCTGGAAGACCAGTGGTAGTTTCCAATGCACATCTTGAGCCATTCTGTAATCTGTGGAGTATCAGAGTGTCATGAAACACAGGAATTGCATCGGGATTGAATACAACGGTCACCATGCGCACCTTCCTGCACAGGAGTAATGTGTCAAACAGTCTACGCTTTGATCGTTCCCTGGAAAACCAGTAGTAGGTTCCGATGCACATCTGGAGGCATTCTGTAATCTGTGGACCTTCAAAGTGTTGATAAAACACAGATATTGCATCGGGATTGAATACAACAGTCACCATGCGCACTTTCCTCCGTATGAGTAATGTCCCTAACATTCTACGCTTTGATCGTTCTCTGGAAGACCAGTGGTAGTTTCCAATGCACATCTGGAGGCAATCTGTAATCTGTGGACTATCAGAGTGTTGATGAAACACAGAAATTGCATCGGGATTGAATACAACAGTCACAATACGCACTTTCCTCCATGGGAGTAATGTCTGAAACAGTCCACACTTTGATCGTTCCCTGGAAGACCAGTAGTAGTTTCCGATGCACATCTGGTGGCATTCTGTAATCTGTGGACTATCAGAGTGTTGATGAAACACAGAAATTGCATCGGGATTGAATTCAACAGTCACCATGCGCACTTCCCTCCACGGGAGTAATGTCTCAAACAGTCTACGCTTCGATCGTTCCCTGGAAGACCAGTAGTAGTTTCCGATTTACATCTGGTGGCATTCTGTAATCTGTGGACTATCAGAGTGTTGATGAAAAACAGAAATTGCATTGGGATTGAATACAACAGTCACCATGCACACTTTCCACCACAGTAGTAATGTCTCAAACAGTCTTCGCTTTGATCGTTCCCTGGAACACAAGTAGTTGTTTCCGATGCACATCTGGTGGCATTCTGTATTCTGTGGACTATCAGAGTGTTGATGAAACACAGAAATTGCCTCGGTATTGAATACAACAGTCACCGCACGCACTTTCCTCCACAGGAGTAATATCTTAAACAGTCTACGCTTTGATCGTTCCCTCGATGACCAGTAGTAGTTTCCGATGCACATCTGGTGGCTTTCAGTAATCTGTGGACTATCAGAGAGTTGATGAAACAAAGAAATTGCATCGGGATTGAATACAACAGTCACCATGCGCACTTTCCTCCATGGGAGTAATGTCTGAAACAGTCCACGCTTTGATCGTTCCCTGGAAGACCAGTAGTAGTTTCCGATGCAATTCTGGTGGCATTCTGTAATCCGTGGACTATCAGAGTGTTGATGAAACACAGAAATTGCATCGGGATTGAATACGACAGTCACCATGCGCACTTTCCTCCATGGGATGTATGTCTCAAACTGTCTACGCTTTGATCGTTCCCTGGAAGACCAGTAGTAGTTTCCGATGCACATCTGGTGGCATTCTGTAATCTGTGGACTATCAGAGTGTTGATGAAACACAGAAATTGCATCGGGATTGAATACAACAGTCACCATGCGCACTTTCCTCCATGGGAGTAATGTCTGAAACAGTCCACGCTTTGACCATTCCCTGGAAGACCAGTAGTAGTTTCCGATGCAATTCTGGTGGCATTCTGTAATCCCTGGACTATCAGAGTGTTGATGAAACACAGAAATTGCATCGGGATTGAATACAACAGTCACCATGCGCACTTTCCTCCATATGAGTAATGTCCCTAACAGTCTACGCTTTGATCGTTCTCTGGAAGACCAGTGGTAGTTTCCAATGCACATCTGGAGGCAATCTGTAATCTGTGGACTATCAGAGTGTTGATGAAACACAGAAATTGCATCGGGATTGAATACAACAGTCACAATACGCACTTTCCTCCATGGGAGTAATGACTGAAACAGTCCACACTTTGATCGTTCCCTGGAAGACCAGTAGTAGTTTCCGATGCACATCTGGTGGCATTCTGTAATCTGTGGACTATCAGAGTGTTGATGAAACACAGAAATTGCATCGGGATTGAATACAACAGTCACCATGCGCACTTCCCTCCACGGGAGTAATGTCTCAAACAGTCTACGCTTCGATCGTTCCCTGGAAGACCAGTAGTAGTTTCCGATGCACATCTGGTGGCATTCTGTAATCTGTGGACTATAAGAGTGTTGATGAAACACAGAAATTGCATTGGGATTGAATACAACAGTCACCATGCACACTTTCCACCACAGTAGTAATGTCTCAAACAGTCTTCGATTTGATCGTTCCCTGGAACACAAGTAGTTGTTTCTGATGCACATCTGGTGGCATTCTGTAATCTGTGGACTATCAGAGTGTTGATGAAACACAGAAATTGCATCGGTATTGAATATAACAGTCACCGCACGCACTTTCCTCCATGGGAGTAATGTCTGAAACAGTCCACGCTTTGATCGTTCCCTGGAAGACCAGTAGTAGTTTCCGATGCAATTCTGGTGGCATTCTGTAATCCGTGGACTATCAGAGTGTTGATGAAACACAGAAATTGCATCGGGATTGAATACGACATTCACCATGCGCACTTTCCTCCATAGGAGGTATGTCTCAAACTGTCTACGCTTTGATCGTTCCCTGGAAGACCAGTAGTAGTTTCCGATGCACATCTGGTGGCATTCTGTAATCTGTGGACTATCAGAGTGTTGATGAAACACAGAAATTGCATCGGGATTGAATACAACAGTCAACATGCGCACTTTCCTCCAGGAGAGTAATGTCTAAAACAGTCCACGCTTTGATCGTTCCCTGGAAGACCGGTAGTAGTTTCCGATGCACATCTGGTCTCATTCTGTAATCTGTGGACTATCAGAGAGTTGATGAAACACAGAAATTGCATCGGGATTGAATACAACAGTCACCATGCGCACTTTCCTCCATGGGAGTAATGTCTGAAACTGTCCACGGTTTGTTCGTTCCCTGGAAGCACAGCAGTAGTTTCCGATGCCATTCTGGTGGCATTCTGTAATCCGTGGACTATCAGAGTGTTGATGAAACACAGAAATTGCATCGGGATTGAATACGACGGTCACCATGCGCACTTTCCTCCATGGGATGTATGTCTCAAACAGTCTAAGCTTTGATCGTTCCCTGGGAGACCAGTAGTAGTTTCCGATACACATCTGGTGGCATTCTGTAATCTGTGGACTATCAGAGTGTTGATGAAACACAGAAATTGCATTGGGATTGAATACAACTGTCAACATGCGCACTTTCCTCCAGGAGAGTAATGTCTGAAACAGTCCACGCTTTGATCGTTCTCTGGAAGACCAGTAGTAGTTTCCGATGCACATCTGGTAACATTCTGTAATCTGTGGACTATCAGAGTGTTGAAGAAACACAGAAATTGCATCAGGATATAATACAACAGTCACCATGCGCACTTTCCTCCATGGGAGTAATGCCTCAAACAGTCTACGATTTGATCGTTCCCTGGAATATCAGTAGTAGTTTCCGATACACATCTGGAGGCATTCTGTAATCTGTGGAGCTTCAAAGTGTTGATGAAACACAGAAATTGCCTCGGGAGTGAATACAACAGTCACAATCCGCACTTTCCTACATGGGAGTAATGTCTCAAACAGTCTACGCATTGATCGTTCCCTGGAAGACCAGTAGTAGTTTCCGATGCACATCTGGTGGCATTCTGTAATCTGTGGACAATCAGAGTGTTCATGAATCGAAGAAATTGCACCGGAATTGAATACAACAGTCACCATGCGCACTTTCCTCCACGGGAGTAATGTCTCAAACAGTCTACGCTTTGATCGTTCCCTGGAAGACCAGTAGTAGCTCCGAATGTACATCTGGTGGCATTGTGTAATTTGTGGACTATCAGAGTGTTGATGAAACACAGAAATTGCATCGGGATTGAATGGAACATACACCATCCGCACTTTCCTCCATGGAAGTAATGTCTCAAACAGTCTACGTTTTGATCGTTCCCTGGAAGACCAGTAGTAGTTTCCGATGAATATCTGGTGGCATTCTGTAATCTGTGGACTATCAGTGTGTTGATGAAACACAGAAATTGCATCGGGATTGAATACAACAGTCACCATGCGCACTTTCCTCCACAGGAGTAATGTCTCAAAAAGTCTACGGTTTGATCGTTCCCTGGAAGACCAGTGGTAGTTTCCAATGCACATCTTGAGCCATTCTGTAATCTGTGGAGTATCAGAGTGTCATGAAACACAGGAATTGCATCGGGATTGAATACAACGGTCACCATGCGCACCTTCCTGCACAGGAGTAATGTGTCAAACAGTCTACGCTTTGATCGTTCCCTGGAAAACCAGTAGTAGGTTCCGATGCACATCTGGAGGCATTCTGTAATCTGTGGACCTTCAAAGTGTTGATAAAACACAGATATTGCATCGGGATTGAATACAACAGTCACCATGCGCACTTTCCTCCGTATGAGTAATGTCCCTAACATTCTACGCTTTGATCGTTCTCTGGAAGACCAGTGGTAGTTTCCAATGCACATCTGGAGGCAATCTGTAATCTGTGGACTATCAGAGTGTTGATGAAACACAGAAATTGCATCGGGATTGAATACAACAGTCACAATACGCACTTTCCTCCATGGGAGTAATGTCTGAAACAGTCCACACTTTGATCGTTCCCTGGAAGACCAGTAGTAGTTTCCGATGCACATCTGGTGGCATTCTGTAATCTGTGGACTATCAGAGTGTTGATGAAACACAGAAATTGCATCGGGATTGAATTCAACAGTCACCATGCGCACTTCCCTCCACGGGAGTAATGTCTCAAACAGTCTACGCTTCGATCGTTCCCTGGAAGACCAGTAGTAGTTTCCGATTTACATCTGGTGGCATTCTGTAATCTGTGGACTATCAGAGTGTTGATGAAAAACAGAAATTGCATTGGGATTGAATACAACAGTCACCATGCACACTTTCCACCACAGTAGTAATGTCTCAAACAGTCTTCGCTTTGATCGTTCCCTGGAACACAAGTAGTTGTTTCCGATGCACATCTGGTGGCATTCTGTATTCTGTGGACTATCAGAGTGTTGATGAAACACAGAAATTGCCTCGGTATTGAATACAACAGTCACCGCACGCACTTTCCTCCACAGGAGTAATATCTTAAACAGTCTACGCTTTGATCGTTCCCTCGATGACCAGTAGTAGTTTCCGATGCACATCTGGTGGCTTTCAGTAATCTGTGGACTATCAGAGAGTTGATGAAACAAAGAAATTGCATCGGGATTGAATACAACAGTCACCATGCGCACTTTCCTCCATGGGAGTAATGTCTGAAACAGTCCACGCTTTGATCGTTCCCTGGAAGACCAGTAGTAGTTTCCGATGCAATTCTGGTGGCATTCTGTAATCCGTGGACTATCAGAGTGTTGATGAAACACAGAAATTGCATCGGGATTGAATACGACAGTCACCATGCGCACTTTCCTCCATGGGATGTATGTCTCAAACTGTCTACGCTTTGATCGTTCCCTGGAAGACCAGTAGTAGTTTCCGATGCACATCTGGTGGCATTCTGTAATCTGTGGACTATCAGAGTGTTGATGAAACACAGAAATTGCATCGGGATTGAATACAACAGTCACCATGCGCACTTTCCTCCATGGGAGTAATGTCTGAAACAGTCCACGCTTTGACCATTCCCTGGAAGACCAGTAGTAGTTTCCGATGCAATTCTGGTGGCATTCTGTAATCCCTGGACTATCAGAGTGTTGATGAAACACAGAAATTGCATCGGGATTGAATACAAAAGTCACCATGCGCACTTTCCTCCATGGGAGTAATGTCTCAATCAGTCTACGATTTGATCGTTCCCTGGAATATCAGTAGTAGTTTCCGATACGCATCTGGAGGCATTCTGTAATCTGTGGACCTTCAAAGTGTTGATGAAACACAGAAATTGCCTCGGGAGTGAATACAACAGTCACAATCCGCACTTTCCTACTTGACAGTTATGTCTGAAACAGTCTACAATTAGATCGATCCCTGGAAGACCAGTAGTGGTTTCCGATGCACAACAGGTGGCATTCTGTAATCTGTGGACTATCAGAGTGTTGATGAAACACAGAAATTGTATCGGGAGTGAATACAACAGTCACCATCCTCACTTTCCTCCATGGGAGTAATGTCTCAAACACTCTACGAATTGATCGTTCCCTGGAAGACCAGTAGTAGTTTCCGATGCACATCTGGTGGCATTCTGTAATCTGTGGACTATCAGAGTGTTCATGAATCACAGAAATTGCATCGGGATTGAATACGACAGTCACCATGCGCACTTTCCTCCATGGGAGGCATGTCTCAAACTGTCTACGCTTTGATCGTTCCCTGGAAGACCAGTAGTAGTTTCCGATGCACATCTGGTGGCATTCTGTAATCTGTGGACTATCAGAGTGTTGATGAAACACAGAAATTGCATCGGGATTGAATACAACTGTCAACATGCGCACTTTCCTCCAGGAGAGTAATGTCTGAAACAGTCCACGCTTTGATCGTTCCATGGAAGACCACTAGTAGTTTCCGATGCACATCTGGTGGCATTCTGTAATCTGTGGACTATCAGAGTGTTGAAGAAACACAGAAATTGCATCGGGATTGAATACAACAGTCACCATGCGCACTTTCCTCCATGGGAGTAATGTCTGAAACAGTCCACGCTTTGATCGTTCCCTGGAAGACCAGTAGTAGTTTCCGATGCACATCTGGTGGCATTCTGTAAACTGTGGACTATCAGAGTGTTCATGAATCACAGAAATTGCATCGGAATTGAATACAACAGTCACCATGCGCACTTTCATCCACGGGAGTAATGTCTCAAACAGTCTACGCTTTGATCGTTCACTGGAAGACCAGTAGTAGTTCCGAATGTACATCTGGTGGCATTGTGTAATTTGTGGACTATCAGAGTGTTGATGAAACACGGAAATTGCATCGGAATTGAATGCAAAAGTCACCATCCGCACTTTCCTCCATGGAAGTAATGTCTCAAACAGTCTACGCTTTGATCGTTCCCCGGAAGACCAGTAGTAGTTTCCGATGAAAATCTGGTGGCATTCTGTAATCTGTGGACCTTCAATGTGCTGATGAAACACAGAAATTGCACCGGCAGTGAATACAACAGTCACAATCCGCACTTTCCTACATGGGAGTAATGTCTGAAACAGTCTACAATTTGATCGTTCCCTGGAAGACCAGTAGTAGTTTCCGATGCACATCTGGTGGCATTATGTAATCTGTGGTCTATCAGAGAGTTGATGAAACACAGAAATTGCATCGGGATTGAATACAACAGTCACCATGCGCACTTTCCTCCACGGGAGGTATGTCTCAAACTGTCTACGCTTTGATCGTTCCCTGGAAGACCAGTAGCAGTTTCCGATGCACATCTGGTGGCATTCTGTAATCTGTGGACTATCAGAGTGTTGATGAAACACAGAAATTGCATCGGAATTGAATACAACAGTCACCATGCGCACTTTCCTCCACAGGAGTAATTTCTCAAACAGTCTACGCTTTGATCGTTCCCTGGAAAACCAGTAGTAGTTTCCGATGCACATCTGGAGGCATTCTGAAATCTGTGGTCTATGTGATTGTTGATGAAACACAGAAATTGCATCGGGATTGAATACATCAGTCACCATGCGCACTTTCCTCCATATGAGTAATGTCCCTAACAGTCTACGCTTCGATCGTTCCCTGGAAGACCAGTAGTAGTTTCCGATGCACATCTGAAGGCATTCTGTAATCTGTGGACTATCAGAGTGTTGATGAAACACAGTAATTGAATCGGAATTGATACAACAGTCACCATGCGCACTTTCCTCCATGGGAGTAATGTCTGAAACAGTCCACGCGTTGATCGTTCCCTGCCAGACCAGTAGTAGTTTCCGATGCAAATGTGGTGGCATTCTGTAATCCGTGGACTATCAGAGTGTTGATGAAACACAGAAGTTGCATCGGGATTGAATACGACAGTCACCATGCGCACTTTCCTCCACGGGAGGTATGTCTCAAACAGTCAACCCTTTGATCGTTCCCTGGAAGACCAGTGGTAGTTTCCAATGCACATCTGGAGCCATTCTGTAATCTGTGGATTATCAGAGTGTCATGAAACACAGGAATTGCATCGGGATTGAATACAACAGTCACCATGCGCACCTTCCTCCACAGCAGTAATTTCTCAAACAGTCTACGCTTTGTTCGTTCCCTGGAAAACCAGTAGTAGGTTCCGATGCACATCTGGAGGCATTCTGTAATCTGTGGACCTTCAAAGTGTTGATAAAACACAGATATTGCATCGGGATTGAATACAACAGTCACCATGCGCACTTTCCTCCATGTTAGTAATGTCTCATACAGTCTACGCTTTGATCGTTCTCTGGAAGACCAGTGGTAGTTTCCAATGCACATCTGGAAGCAATCTGTAATCTGTGGACTATCAGAGTGTTGATGAAACACAGAAGTTGCATCGGGATTGAATACGACAGTCACCATGCGCACTTTCCTCCACGGGAGGTATGTCTCAAACAGTCAACCCTTTGATCGTTCCCTGGAAGACCAGTGGTAGTTTCCAATGCACATCTGGTGGCATTCTGTAATCTGTGGACTATCAGAGTGTTGATGAAACACAGAAATTGCATCGGGATTGAATACAACAGTCACCATGCGCACTTCCCTCCACGGGAGTAATGTCTCAAACAGTCCACGCTTCGATCGTTCCCTGGAAGACCAGTAGTAGTTTCCGATGCACATCAGGTGGCATTCTGTAATCTGTGGACTATCAGAGTGTTGATGATACACAGAAATTGCATTGGGATTGAATACAACAGTCACCATGCTCACTTTCCACCACAGTAGTAATGTCTCAAACAGTCTTCGCTTTCATCGTTCCCTGGAACACAAGTAGTTGTTTCCGATGCACATCTGGTGGCATTCTGTAATCTGTGGACCTTCAATGTGTTGATGAAACACAGAAATTGCACCGGCAGTGAATACAACAGTCACAATCCGCACTTTCCTACATGGGAGTAATGTCTGAAACAGTCTACAATTTGATCGTTCCCTGGAAGACCAGTAGTAGTTTCCGATGCACATCTGGTGGCATTAGGTAATCTGTGGGCTATCAGAGAGTTGATGAAACACAGAAATAGCATCGGGATTGAATACAACAGTCACCATGCGCACTTTCCTCCACGGGAGGTATGTCTCAAACTGTCTACGCTTTGATCGTTCCCTGGAAGACCAGTAGCAGTTTCCGATGCACATCTGGTGGCATTCTGTAATCTGTGGACTATCAGAGTGTTGATGAAACACAGAAATTGCATCGGGATTGAACACAACAGTCACCATGCGCACTTTCCTCCACAGGAGTAATGTCTCAAACAGTCTACGCTTTGATCGTTCCCTGGAAAACCAGTAGTAGTTTCTAATGCACATCTGGAGGCATTCTGAAATCTGTTCTTCTGAGTGATTGTTGATGAAACACACTAATTGCATTGGGATTGATTACAACAGTCACCATGCGCACTTTCCTCCATGGGAGTAATGTTTCTAACAGTCTACGCTTGGATCGTTCCCAGGGAAACCTGTAGTAGTTTCCGATGCACATCTGGAGCCATTCTGTAATCTGTGGAGTATCAGAGTGATGATGAAACACAGAAATTGCATCGGGATTGAATACATCAGTCACCATGCGCACTTTCCTCCATATGAGTAATGTCTGAAACAGTCCACGTTTTGATCGTTCCCTGCCAGACCAGTAGTAGTTTCCGATGCAATTCTGGTGGCATTCTGTAATCAGTGGACTATCAGAGTGTTGATGAAACACAGAAATTGCATCGGGATTGAATACGACAGTCACCATGCGCACTTTCCTCCACGGGAGGTATGTCTCAAACAGTCTACGCTTTGATCGTTCCCTGGAAGACCAGTGGTAGTTTCCAATGCACATCTGGAGCCATTCTGTAATCTGTGGAGTATCAGAGTGTCATGAAACACAGGAATTGCATCGGGATTGAATACAACAGTCACCATGCGCACCTTCCTCCACAGCAGTAATTTCTCAAACAGTCTACGCTTTGTTCGTTCCCTGGAAAACCAGTAGTAGGTTCCGATGCACATCTGGAGGCATTCTGTAATCTGTGGACCTTCAAAGTGTTGATAAAACACAGATATTGCATCGGGATTGAATACAACAGTCACCATGCGCACTTTTTCCTCCATGTTAGTAATGTCTCATACAGTCTACGCTTTGATCGTTCTCTGGAAGACCAGTGGTAGTTTCCAATGCACATCTGGAAGCAATCTGTAATCTGTGGACTATCAGAGTGTTGATGAAACACAGAAATTGCATCGGGATTGAATACAAAATTCCCAATACGCACTTTCCTCCATGGGAGTAATGGTTGAAACAGTCCACACTTTTATCGTTCCCTGGAAGACCAGTAGTAGTTTCCGATGCACATCTGGTGGCATTCTGTAATCTGTGGACTATCAGAGTGTTGATGAAACACAGAAATTGCATCGGGATTGAATACAACAGTCACCATGCGCACTTCCCTCAACGGGAGTAATGTCTCAAACAGTCCACGCTTCGATCGTTCCCTGGAAGACCAGTAGTAGTTTCCGATGCACATCAGGTGGCATTCTGTAATCTGTGGACTATCAGAGTGTTGATGATACACAGAAATTGCATTGGGATTGAATACAACAGTCACCATGATCACTTTCCACCACAGTAGTAATGTCTCAAACAGTCTTCGCTTTCATCGTTCCCTGGAACACAAGTAGTTGTTTCCGATGCACATCTGGTGGCATTCTGTAATCTGTGGACCTTCAATGTGTTGATGAAACACAGAAATTGCACCGGCAGTGAATACAACAGTCACAATCCGCACTTTCCTACATGGGAGTAATGTCTGAAACAGTCTACAATTTGATCGTTTCCTGGAAGACCAGTAGTAGTTTCCGATGCACATCTGGTGGCATTATGTAATCTGTGGGCTATCAGAGAGTTGATGAAACACAGAAATTGCATCGGGATTGAATACAACAGTCACCATGCGCACTTTCCTCCACGGGAGGTATGTCTCAAACTGTCTACGCTTTGATCGTTCCCTGGAAGACCAGTAGCAGTTTCCGATGCACATCTGGTGGCATTCTGTAATCTGTGGACTATCAGAGTGTTGATGAAACACAGAAATTGCATCGGGATTGAACACAACAGTCACCATGCGCACTTTCCTCCACAGGAGTAATGTCTCAAACAGTCTACGCTTTGATCGTTCCCTGGAAAACCAGTAGTAGTTTCTGATGCACATCTGGAGGCATTCTGAAATCTGTTCTTCTGAGTGATTGTTAATGAAACACACTAATTGCATTGGGATTGATTACAACAGTCACCATGCGCACTTTCCTCCATGGGAGTAATGTATCTAACAGTCTACGCTTTGATCGTTCCCTGGAAGACCAGTAGTAGTTTCCGATGCACATCTGGTGGCATTATGTAATCTGTGGGCTATCAGAGAGTTGATGAAACACAGAAATTGCATCGGGATTGAATACAACAGTCACCATGCGCACTTTCCTCCACGGGAGGTATGTCTCAAACTGTCTACGCTTTGATCGTTCCCTGGAAGACCAGTAGTAGTTTCCGATGCACATCAGGTGGCATTCTGTAATCTGTGGACTATCAGAGTGTTGATGATACACAGAAATTGCATTGGGATTGAATACAACAGTCACCATGATCACTTTCCACCACAGTAGTAATGTCTCAAACAGTCTTCGCTTTCATCGTTCCCTGGAACACAAGTAGTTGTTTCCGATGCACATCTGGTGGCATTCTGTAATCTGTGGACCTTCAATGTGTTGATGAAACACAGAAATTGCACCGGCAGTGAATACAACAGTCACAATCCGCACTTTCCTACATGGGAGTAATGTCTGAAACAGTCTACAATTTGATCGTTCCCTGGAAGACCAGTAGCAGTTTCCGATGCACATCTGGTGGCATTCTGTAATCTGTGGACTATCAGAGTGTTGATGAAACACAGAAATTGCATCGGGATTGAACACAACAGTCACCATGCGCACTTTCCTCCACAGGAGTAATGTCTCAAACAGTCTACGCTTTGATCGTTCCCTGGAAAACCAGTAGTAGTTTCTGATGCACATCTGGAGGCATTCTGAAATCTGTTCTTCTGAGTGATTGTTGATGAAACACACTAATTGCATTGGGATTGATTACAACAGTCACCATGAGCACTTTCCTCCATGGGAGTAATGTATCTAACAGTCTACGCTTGGATCGTTCCCAGGGAGACCTGTAGTAGTTTCCGATGCACATCTGGAGCCATTCTGTAATCTGTGGAGTATCAGAGTGATGATGAAACACAGAAATTGCATCGGGATTGAATACATCAGTCACCATGCGCACTTTCCTCCATATGAGTAATGTCTGAAACAGTCCACGCGTTGATCGTTCCCTGCCAGACCAGTAGTAGTTTCCGATGCAATTCTGGTGGCATTCTGTAATCAGTGGACTATCAGAGTGTTGATGAAACACAGAAATTGTATCGGGATTGAATACGACAGTCACCATGCGCACTTTCCTCCACGGGAGGTATGTCTCAAACAGTCTACGCTTTGATCGTTCCCTGGAAGACCAGTGGTAGTTTCCAATGCACATCTGGAGCCATTCTGTAATCTGTGGAGTATCAGAGTGTCATGAAACACAGGAATTGCATCGGGATTGAATACAACAGTCACCATGCGCACCTTCCTCCACAGCAGTAATGTCTCAAACAGTCTACGCTTTGATCGTTCCCTGGAAAACCAGTAGTAGGTTCCGATGCACATCTGGAGGCATTCTGTAATCTGTGGACCTTCAAAGTGTTGATAAAACACAGCTATTGCATCGGGATTAAATACAACAGTCACCATGCGCACTTTCCTCCATATGAGTAATGTCCCTAACAGTCTACGCTTTGATCGTTCCCTGGAAGACCAGTAGAAGTTTCCGATGCACATCTGAAGGCATTCTGTAATCTGTGGACTATCAGAGTGTTGATGAAACACAGGAATTGCATCGGGATTGAATACAACAGTCACCATGCGCACCTTCCTCCACAGCAGTAATTTCTCTAACAGTCTACGCTTTGTTCGTTCCCTGGAAAACCAGTAGTAGGTTCCGATGCACATCTGGAGGCATTCTGTAATCTGTGGACCTTCAAAGTGTTGATAAAACACAGATATTGCATCGGGATTGAATACAACAGTCACCATGCGCACTTTCCTCCATGTTAGTAATGTCTCATACAGTCTACGCTTTGATCGTTCTCTGGAAGACCAGTGGTAGTTTCCAATGCACATCTGGAAGCAATCTGTAATCTGTGGACTATCAGAGTGTTGATGAAACACAGAAATTGCATCGGGATTGAATACAAAAGTCCCAATACGCACTTTCCTCCATGGGAGTAATGGTTGAAACAGTCCACACTTTTATCGTTCCCTGGAAGACCAGTAGTAGTTTCCGATGCACATCTGGTGGCATTCTGTAATCTGTGGACTATCAGAGTGTTGATGAAACACAGAAATTGCATCGGGATTGAATACAACAGTCACCATGCGCACTTCCCTCCACGGGAGTAATGTCTCAAACAGTCCACGCTTCGATCGTTCCCTGGAAGACCAGTAGTAGTTTCCGATGCACATCAGGTGGCATTCTGTAATCTGTGGACTGTCAGAGTGTTGATGATACACAGAAATTGCATTGGGATTGAATACAACAGTCACAATGCTCACTTTCCACCACAGTAGTAATGTTTCAAACAGTCTTCGCTTTCATCGTTCCCTGGAACACAAGTAGTTGTTTCCGATGCACATCTGGTGGCATTCTGTAATCTGTGGACCTTCAATGTGTTGATGAAACACAGAAATTGCACCGGCAGTGAATACAACAGTCACAATCCGCACTTTCCTACATGGGAGTAATGTCTGAAACAGTCTACAATTTGATCGTTCCCTGGAAGACCAGTAGTAGTTTCCGATGCACATCTGGTGGCATTATGTAATCTGTGGGCTATCAGAGAGTTGATGAAACACAGAAATTGCATCGGGATTGAATACAACAGTCACCATGCGCACTTTCCTCCACGGGAGGTATGTCTCAAACTGTCTACGCTTTGATCGTTCCCTGGAAGACCAGTAGCAGTTTCCGATGCACATCTGGTGGCATTCTGTAATCTGTGGACTATCAGAGTGTTGATGAAACACAGAAATTGCATCGGGATTGAACACAACAGTCACCATGCGCACTTTCCTCCACAGGAGTAATGTCTCAAACAGTCTACGCTTTGATCGTTCCCTGGAAAACCAGTAGTAGTTTCTGATGCACATCTGGAGGCATTCTGAAATCTGTTCTTCTGAGTGATTGTTGATGAAACACACTAATTGCATTGGGATTGATTACAACAGTCACCATGCGCACTTTCCTCCATGGGAGTAATGTTTCTAACAGTCTACGCTTCGATCGTTCCCAGGGAGACCTGTACTAGTTTCCGATGCACATCTGGAGCCATTCTGTAATCTGTGGAGTATCAGAGTGATGATGAAACACAGAAATTGCATCGGGATTGAATACATCAGTCACCATGCGCACTTTCCTCCATATGAGTAATGTCTGAAACAGTCCACGCGTTGATCGTTCCCTGCCAGACCAGTAGTAGTTTCCGATGCAATTCTGGTGGCATTCTGTAATCAGTGGACTATCAGAGTGTTGATGAAACACAGAAATTGAATCGGGATTGAATACGACAGTCACCGTGCGCACTTTTCTCCACGGGAGGTATGTCTCAAACAGTCTACGCTTTGATCGTTCCCTGGAAGACCAGTGGTAGTTTCCAATGCACATCTGGAGCCATTCTGTAATCTGTGGAGTATCAGAGTGTCATGAAACACAGGAATTGCATCGGGATTGAATACAACAGTCACCATGCGCACCTTCCTCCACAGCAGTAATGTCTCAAACAGTCTACGCTTTGATCGTTCCCTGGAAAACCAGTAGTAGGTTCCGATGCACATCTGGAGGCATTCTGTAATCTGTGGACCTTCACAGTGTTGATAAAACACAGCTATTGCATCGGGATTAAATACAACAGTCACCATGCGCACTTTCCTCCATATGAGTATTGTCCCTAACAGTCTACGCTTTGATCGTTCCCTGGAAGACCAGTAGAAGTTTCCGATGCACATCTGAAGGCATTCTGTAATCTGTGGACTATCAGAGTGTTGATGAAACACAGTAATTGCATCGGTATTGAATACAACAGTCACCATGCGCACTTTCCTCCATGTTAGTAATGTCTCACACAGTCTACGCTTTGATCGTTCTCTGGAAGACCAGTGGTAGTTTCCAATGCACATCTGGAGCCATTCTGTAATCTGTGGAGTATCAGAGTGTCATGAAACACAGGAATTGCATCGGGATTGAATACAACAGTCTCCATGCGCACCTTCCTCCACAGCAGTAATGTCTCAAACAGTCTACGCTTTGATCGTTCCCTGGAAAACCAGTAGTAGGTTCCGATGCACATCTGGAGGCATTCTGTAATCTGTGGACATTCAAAGTGTTGACAAAACACAGCTATTGCATCGGGATTAAATACAACAGTCACCATGCGCACTTTCCTCCATATGAGTAATGTCCCTAACAGTCTACGCTTTGATCGTTCCCTGGAAGACCAGTAGAAGTTTCCGATGCACATCTGAAGGCATTCTGTAATCTGTGGACTATCAGAGTGTTGATGAAACACAGGAATTGCATCGGGATTGAATACAACAGTCACCATGCGCACCTTCCTCCACAGCAGTAATTTCTCTAACAGTCTACGCTTTGTTCGTTCCCTGGAAAACCAGTAGTAGGTTCCGATGCACATCTGGAGGCATTCTGTAATCTGTGGACCTTCAAAGTGTTGATAAAACACAGATATTGCATCGGGATTGAATACAACAGTCACCATGCGCACTTTCCTCCATGTTAGTAATGTCTCATACAGTCTACGCTTTGATCGTTCTCTGGAAGACCAGTGGTAGTTTCCAATGCACATCTGGAAGCAATCTGTAATCTGTGGACTATCAGAGTGTTGATGAAACACAGAAATTGCATCGGGATTGAATACAAAAGTCCCAATACGCACTTTTCTCCATGGGAGTAATGGTTGAAACAGTCCACACTTTTATCGTTCCCTGGAAGACCAGTAGTAGTTTCCGATGCACATCTGGTGGCATTCTGTAATCTGTGGACTATCAGAGTGTTGATGAAACACAGAAATTGCATCGGGATTGAATACAACAGTCACCATGCGCACTTCCCTCCACGGGAGTAATGTCTCAAACAGTCCACGCTTCGATCGTTCCCTGGAAGACCAGTAGTAGTTTCCGATGCACATCAGGTGGCATTCTGTAATCTGTGGACTGTCAGAGTGTTGATGATACACAGAAATTGCATTGGGATTGAATACAACAGTCACAATGCTCACTTTCCACCACAGTAGTAATGTTTCAAACAGTCTTCGCTTTCATCGTTCCCTGGAACACAAGTAGTTGTTTCCGATGCACATCTGGTGGCATTCTGTAATCTGTGGACCTTCAATGTGTTGATGAAACACAGAAATTGCACCGGCAGTGAATACAACAGTCACAATCCGCACTTTCCTACATGGGAGTAATGTCTGAAACAGTCTACAATTTGATCGTTCCCTGGAAGACCAGTAGTAGTTTCCGATGCACATCTGGTGGCATTATGTAATCTGTGGGCTATCAGAGAGTTGATGAAACACAGAAATTGCATCGGGATTGAATACAACAGTCACCATGCGCACTTTCCTCCACGGGAGGTATGTCTCAAACTGTCTACGCTTTGATCGTTCCCTGGAAGACCAGTAGCAGTTTCCGATGCACATCTGGTGGCATTCTGTAATCTGTGGACTATCAGAGTGTTGATGAAACACAGAAATTGCATCGGGATTGAACACAACAGTCACCATGCGCACTTTCCTCCACAGGAGTAATGTCTCAAACAGTCTACGCTTTGATCGTTCTCTGGAAAACCAGTAGTAGTTTCTGATGCACATCTGGAGGCATTCTGAAATCTGTTCTTCTGAGTGATTGTTGATGAAACACACTAATTGCATTGGGATTGATTACAACAGTCACCATGCGCACTTTCCTCCATGGGAGTAATGTTTCTAACAGTCTACGCTTCGATCGTTCCCAGGGAGACCTGTACTAGTTTCCGATGCACATCTGGAGCCATTCTGTGATCTGTGGAGTATCAGAGTGATGATGAAACACAGAAATTGCATCGGGATTGAATACATCAGTCACCATGCGCACTTTCCTCCATATGAGTAATGTCTGAAACAGTCCACGCGTTGATCGTTCCCTGCCAGACCAGTAGTAGTTTCCGATGCAATTCTGGTGGCATTCTGTAATCAGTGGACTATCAGAGTGTTGATGAAACACAGAAATTGAATCGGGATTGAATACGACAGTCACCGTGCGCACTTTTCTCCACGGGAGGTATGTCTCAAACAGTCTACGCTTTGATCGTTCCCTGGAAGACCAGTGGTAGTTTCCAATGCACATCTGGAGCCATTCTGTAATCTGTGGAGTATCAGAGTGTCATGAAACACAGGAATTGCATCGGGATTGAATACAACAGTCACCATGCGCACCTTCCTCCACAGCAGTAATGTCTCAAACAGTCTACGCTTTGATCGTTCCCTGGAAAACCAGTAGTAGGTTCCGATGCACATCTGGAGGCATTCTGTAATCTGTGGACCTTCAAAGTGTTGATAAAACACAGCTATTGCATCGGGATTAAATACAACAGTCACCATGCGCACTTTCCTCCATATGAGTAATGTCCCTAACAGTCTACGCTTTGATCGTTCCCTGGAAGACCAGTAGAAGTTTCCGATGCACATCTGAAGGCATTCTGTAATCTGTGGACTATCAGAGTGTTGATGAAACACAGTAATTGCATCGGTATTGAATACAACAGTCACCATGCGCACTTTCCTCCATGTTAGTAATGTCTCACACAGTCTACGCTTTGATCGTTCTCTGGAAGACCAGTGGTAGTTTCCAATGCACATCTGGAGGCAATCTGTAATCTGTGGACTATCAGAGTGTTGATGAAACACAGAAATTGCATCGGGATTGAATTCAACAGTCACAATACGCACTTTCCTCCATGGGAGTAATGTCTGAAACAGTCCACACTTTGATCCTTCCCTGGAAGACCAGTAGTAGGTTCCGATGCACATCTGGAGGCATTCTGTAATCTGTGGACCTTCAAAGTGTTGATAAAACACAGCTATTGTATCGGGATTAAATACAACAGTCACCATGCGCAATTTCCTCCATATGAGTAATGTCTGAAACAGCCCACGCGTTGATCGTTCCCTGCCAGACCAGTAGTAGTTTCCGATGCAATTCTGGTGGCATTCTGTAATCAGTGGACTATCAGAGTGTTGATGAAACACAGAAATTGCATCGGGATTGAATACGATAGTCACCATGCGCACTTTCCTCCACGGGAGGTATGTCTCAAACAGTCTACGCTTTGATCGTTCCCTGGAAGACCAGTGGTAGTTTCCAATGCACATCTGGAGCCATTCTGTAATCTGTGGAGTATCAGAGTGTCATGAAACACAGGAATTGCATCGGGATTGAATACAACAGTCACCATGCGCACCTTCCTCCACAGCAGTAATGTCTCAAACAGTCTACGCTTTGATCGATCCCTGGAAAACCAGTAGTAGGTTCCGATGCACATCTGGAGGCATTCTGTAATCTGTGGACCTTCAAAGTGTTGATAAAACACAGCTATTGCATCGGGATTAAATACAACAGTCACCATGCGCACTTTCCTCCATATGAGTAATGTCCCTAACAGTCTACGCTTTGATCGTTCCCTGGAAGACCAGTAGAAGTTTCCGATGCACATCTGAAGGCATTCTGTAATCTGTGGACTATCAGAGTGTTGATGAAACACAGTAATTGCATCGGTATTGAATACAACAGTCACCATGCGCACTTTCGTCCATGTTAGTAATGTCTCACACAGTCTACGCTTTGATCGTTCTCTGGAAGACCAGTGGTAGTTTCCAATGCACATCTGGAGGCAATCTGTAATCTGTGGACTATCAGAGTGTTGATGAAACACAGAAATTGCATCGGGATTGAATTCAACAGTCACAATACGCACTTTCCTCCAAGGGGGTAATGTCTGAAACAGTCCACACTTTGATCCTTCCCTAGAAGACCAGTAGTAGTTTCAGATGCACATCTGGTGGCATTCTGTAATCTGTGGACTATTAGAGTGTTGATGAAACACAGAAATTGCATCGGGATTGAATACAACAGTCACCATGCGCACTTCCCTCCACGGGAGTAATGTCTCAAACAGTCTACGCTTCCATCGTTCCCTGGAAGACCAGTAGTAGTTTCCGATGCACATCTGGTGGCATTCTGTAATCTGTGGACTATCAGAGTGTTGATGAAACACAGAAATTGCATTGGGATTGTATACAACAGTCTCCATGCACACTTTCCACCACAGTAGTAATGTCTCAAACAGTCTTCGCTTTGATCGTTCCCTGGAACACAAGTAGTTGTTTCCAATGCACATCTGGAGCCATTCTGTAATCTGTGGAGTATCAGTGTCATGAAACACAGGAATTGCATCGGGATTGAATACAACAGTAACCATGCGCACTTCCCTCCACGGGAGTAATGTCTCAAACAGTCTACGCTTCAATCGTTCCCTGGAGTATCAGTAGTTGTTTCCGATACACATCTGGAGGCATTCTGTAATCTGTGGACCTTCAAAGTGTTGATGAAACACAGAAATTGCCTCGGGAGTGAATACAACAGTCACAATCCGCACTTTCCTACTTGGTAGTAATGTCTGAAACAGTCTACAATTTGATCGATCCCTGGAAGACCAGTAGTTGTTTCCGATGCACAACTGGTGGCAATCTGTATTCTGTGGACTATCAGAGTGTTGACGAAACACAGCAATTGCATCGTTATTGAATACAACAGTCACCATGCGCACTTTCATCCATGGGAGTAATGTCTCAAACAGTCTACGCTTTGATCATTCCCTGGAAGACCAGTAGTAGTTTCCGATGCACAACTGTAATCTGTGGACTATCAGAGTGTTGATGAAACACGAAAATTGCATTGGGAGTGAATACAACAGTCACCATCCTCACTTTCCTCCATGGGAGTAATGTCTCAAACAGTCTACGCTTTGATCGTTCCCTGGAAGACCAGTAGTAGTTCCGAATGTACATCTGGTGGCATTGTGTAATTTGTGGACTATCAGAGTGTTGATGAAACACAGAAATTGCATCGGGATTGAATGCAACAGTCACCGTCCGCACTTTCCTCCATGGAAGTAATGTCTCAAACAGTCTACGCTTTGATCGTTCCCTGGAAAACCAGTAGTAGTTTCCGATGCACATCTGGAGGCATTCTGAAATCTGTGGTCTAAGTGATTGTTGATGAAACACAGAAATTGCATTGGGATTGACTACAACAGTCACCATGCGCACTTTCCTCCATGGGAGTAATGTTTCTAACAGTCTACGATTGGATCGTTCCCAGGAAGACCAGTAGTAGTTTCCGATGCACATCTGGAGCCATTCTGTAATCTGTGGAGTATCAGAGTGATGATGAAACACAGAAATTGCATCGGGATTGAATACATCAGTCACCATGCGCACTTTCCTCCATATGAGTAATGTCCCTAACAGTCTACGCTTTGATCGTTCCTTGAAGACCAGTAGTAGTTTCCGATGCACATCTGAAGGCATTCTGTAATCTGTGGACTATCCGAGTGTTGATGAAACACAGTAATTGCATCGGGATAGAATACAACAGTCACCATGCGCACTTTCCTCAATGGGAGTAATGTCTGAAACAGTCCACGCATTGATCGTTCCCTGCCAGACCAGTAGTAGTTCCCGATGCAATTCTGTTGGCATTCTGTAATCCGTGGACTATCAGAGTGTTGATGAAACACAGAAATTGCATCGGGATTGAATAGGACAGTCACCATGAGCACTTTCCTCCACGGGAGGTATGTCTCAAACAGTCTACGCTTTGACCGTTCCCTGGAAGACCAGTGGGAGTTTCCAATGCAAATCTGGAGCCATTCTGTAATCTGTGGAGTATCAGAGTGTCATGAAACACAGGAATTGCATCGGGATTGAATACAACAGTCACCATGTGCACCTTCCTCCACAGGAGTAATGTCTCAAACAGTCTACGCTTTGATCGTTCCCTGGAAAACCAGTAGTAGTTTCGATGCACATCTGGAAGCATTCTGTAATCTGTGGACCTTCAAAGTGTTGATAAAACACAGATATTGCATCGGGATTGAATACAACAGTCACCATGCGCACTTTCCTCCATATGAGTAGTGTCCCTAACAGTCTACGCTTTGATCGTTCCCTGGAAGACCAGTAGAAGTTTCCGATGCACATCTGAAGGCATTCTGTAATCTGTGGACTATCAGAGTGTTGATGAAACACAGTAATTGCATCTTTATTGAATACAACAGTCACCATGCGCACTTTCCTCCATGTTAGTAGTGTGTCATACAGTCTACGCTTTGATCGTTCTCTGGAAGACCAGTGGTAGTTTCCAATGCACATCTGGAGGCAATCTGTAATCTGTGGACTATCAGAGTGTTGATGAAACACAGAAATTGCATCGGGATTGAATACAACAGTCACAATACGCACTTTCCTCCATGGGAGTAATGTCTGAAACTGTCCACACTTTGATCGTTCCCTGGAAGACCAGTAGTAGTTTCCGATGCACATCTGGTGGCATTCTGTAATCTGTGGACTATCAGAGTGTTGATGAAACACAGAAATTGCATCGGGATTGAATACAACAGTCAAAATGCGCACTTCCCTCCACGGGAGTAATGTCTCAAACACTCTACGCTTGGATCGTTCCCTGGAAGACCAGTAGTAGCTTCCGAGGCACATCTGGTGGCATTCTGTAATCTGTGGACTATCAGAGTGTTGATGAAACACAGAAATTGCATTGGGATTGAATACAACAGTCACCATGCACACTTTCCACCACAGTAGTAATGTCTCAAACAGTCTTCGCTTTGATCGTTCCCTGGAACACAGGTAGCTGTTTCCGATGCACATCTGGTGGCATTCTGTAACCTGTGGACTATCAGAGTGTTGTCGAAACACAGAAATTGCATCGGTATTGAATACAACAGTCACCGCGCGCACTTTCCTCCACAGGAGTAATATCTTAAACAGTCTACGATTTGATCGTTCCCTCGATGTCCAGTAGTAGTTTCCGATGCACATCTGGTGGCATTCTGTAATCTGTGGACTATCAGAGAGTTGATGAAACACAGAAATTGCATCGGGTTTGTATACGACAGTCACCATGCGCACTTTCCTCCATGGGAGGTATTTCTCAAACTGTCTACGGTTTGGTCGTTCCCTGGAAGACCAGTGGTAGTTTCCGATGCACATCTGGTGGCATTCTGTAATCTGTGGACTAACAGAGTGTTGATGAAACACAGAAATTGCATCGGGATTAAATACAACAGTCAACATGCGCACTTTCCTCCAGGAGAGTAATGTCAGAAACAGTCTACGCTTTGATCGTTCCCTGGAAGACCAGTAGTAGTTCCTGATGTACATCTGGTTGCATTGTGTAATTTGTGGACTATCAGAGAGTTGATGAAACACAAAAATTGCATCGGGAGTGAATACAACAGTCACCATCCGCACTTTCCTCCATGGGAGTAATGTCTCAAACGGTCTACGCTTTGATCGTTCCCTGGAGGACCAGTAGTAGTTTCCGATGCACATCTGTTGGCATTCTGTAATCTGTGGACTATCAGAGTGTTCATGAATCACAGAAATTGCATCGGGATTGAATACAACATTCACCATGAGCACTTTCCTCCATGTTAGTAATGTCTCAAACAGTCTACGCTTTGATCGTTCCCTGGAAGACCAGTGGTAGTTTCCAATTCACTTCTGGAGGCATTCTGTAATCTGTGGACTATCAGAGTCTTGATGAAACACAGAAATTGCATCGGAATTGAATTCAACATTCACCATGAGCACTTTCCTCCATGTTAGTAATGTCTCAAACAGTCTACGCTTTGATCGTTCCCTGGAAGACCAGTGGTAGTTTCCAATTCACTTCTGGAGGCATTCTGTAATCTGTGGAGTATCAGAGTCTTGATGAAACATAGATATTGCATCGGAATTGAATACAACATTCACCATGAGCACTTTCCTCCATGTTAGTAATGTCTCAAACAGTCTACGATTTGATCGTTCCCTGGAATATCAGTAGTAGTTTCCGATACACATCTGGAGGCATTCTGTAATCTGTGGACTATCAGAGTGTTGATGAAACACAGAAATTGCCTCGGGAGTGAATACAACAGTCACAATCCTCCCTTTCCTACTTGGCAGTAATGTATGAAACAAGCCACAATTTGATCGTTCCCTGGAAGACCAGTAGTGGTTTCCGATAAACAACTGGTGGCAGTCTGTAATCTGTGGACTATCAGAGTGTTGACGAAACACAGCAATTGCATCGGGATTGAAGACAACAGTCACCATGCGCACTTTCCTCCACGGGAGTAATGTCTCAAACAGTCTACGCTTTGATCATTCCCTGGAAGACCAGTAGTAGTTTCCGATGCACATCTGTAACCTGTGGACTATCAGAGTGTTGATGAAACACAAAAATTGCATCGGGAGTGAATACAACAGTCACCATCCGCACTTTCCTCCATGGGAGTAATGTCTCAAACAGTCTACGATTTGATCGTTCCCTGGAAGACCAGTAGTAGTTTCCGATGCACATCTGGTGGCATTCTGTAATCTGTGGACTATCAGAGTGTTCATGAATCACAGAAACTGCATCGGGATTGAATACAACAGTCACCATGGGCACTTTCCCCCACGGGAGTAATGTCTCAAACAGTCTACGCTTTGATCGTTCCCTGGAAGACCAGTAGTAGTTCCGGATGTACATCTGGTGGTATTGTGTAATCTGTGGGCTATCAGAGTGTTGATGAAACACAGAAATTGCATCCGGATTGAATACAACAGTCACCATGCGCACTTTCCTCCATGGGAGTAATGTCTCAAACAGTCTACGATTTGATCGTTCCCTGGAATATCAGTAGTAGTTTCCGATACACATCTGGAGGCATTCTGTAATCTGTGGACCTTCAAAGTGTTGATGAAACACAGAAATTGCAACGGGAGTGAATACAACAGTCACAATCCGCCCTTTCCTACTTGGCAGTAATGTATGAAACAGTCTACAATTTGATCGTTCCCTGGAAGACCAGTAGTGGTTTCCGATGCACAACTGGTGGCATTCTGTAATCTGTGGACTATCAGAGTGTTGACGAAACACAGCAATTGCATCGGGATTGAAGACAACAGTCACCATGCGCACTTTCCTCCATGGGAGTAATGTCTCAAACAGTCTACGCTTTGATCATTCCCTGGAAGGCCAGTAGTAGTTTCCGTTGCACATCTGTAATCTGTGGACTATCAGAGTGTTGATCAAACACTAAAATTGCATCGGGAGTGAATACAACAGTCACCATCCGCACTTTCCTCCATGGGAGTAATGTCTCAAACAGTCTACGCTTTGATCGTTCCCTGGAAGACCAGTAGTAGTTTCCGATGCACATCTGGTGGCATTCTGTAATCTGTGGACTATCAGAGTGTTTATGAATCACAGAAACTGCATCGGGATTGAATACAACAGTCACCATGCGCACTTTGCTCCATGGGAGTAATGTCTAAAACAGTGTACGCTTTGATTATTCCCTGGAAGACCAGTAGTGGTTTCCGATGCACAACTGGTGGCATTCTGTAATCTGTACACTATCAGAGAGTTGATGAAACACAGAAATTGCATCGGGATTGAATACAACAGTCACCATGCATACTTTCCTCCATGGGAGTAATGTCTCAAACAGTCTACGCTGTGATCGTTCCCTGAAAGACCAGTAGCAGTTTCCGATGCACATCTGGTGGCATTCTGTAATCTGTGGGCTATCAGAGAGTCGATGGAACATAGAAATTGCATCGGGATTGAATACAACAGTCACCATGCGCACTTTCCTCCATATGAGTAATGTCCCTAACAGTCTACGCTTTGATCGTTCCCTGGAAGACCAGTAGTAGTTTCCGATGAACATCTGGAGGCATTCTGTAATCTGTGGACTATCAGAGTGTTGATGAAACACAGAAATTGCATCGGGATTGAATACAACAATCACCATGCGCACTTTCTCCATGGAAGTAATGTCTCCAACAGTCTACGCTTTGATTGTTCCCTGGAAGACCAGTAGTAGTTTCCGATGCACATCTGGAGGCATTCTGAAATCTGGGGACTAACTGATTGTTGATGAAACACAGAAATTGCATTGGGATTGATTACAACAGTCACCATGCGCACTTTCCTCCATGGGAGTAATGTCTCTAACAGTCTACGCTTGGATCGTTCCCAGGAAAACCAGTAGTTGTTTCCGATGCACATCTGGAGACATTCTGTAATCTGTGGAGTGTCAGAGTGTTGATGAAACACAGAAATTGCATCGGGATTGAATACAACAGTCACCATGCGCACCTTCCTCCATGGGAGTAATGTCTCAAACAGTCTACGCTTTGATCGTTCCCTGGAACACCCGTAGTTGTTTCCGATGCACATTCGGTGGCATTCTGTAATCTATGGACTATCAGAGTGTTCATGAAACACAGAAATTGCATCGGGATTGAATACAACAGTCACCATGCGCACTTTCCTCTATGGGAGTAATGTCTCAAACAGTCTACGCTTTGATCGTCTCCTGGAAGACCAGTAGTAGTTTTCGATGCACATCTGGAGGCATTCTGGAATCTGTGGGCAATCAGAGTGTTGATGAAACACAGAAATTGTATCGGGATTGAATACAACAGTCACCATGCGCACTTTCTCCATGGAAGTAATGTCTCCAACAGTCTACGCTTTGATTGTTCCCTGGAAGACCAGTAGTAGTTTCCGATGCACATCTGGAGGCATTCTGAAATCTGGGGACTAACTGATTGTTGATGAAACACAGAAATTGCATTGGGATTGATTACAACAGTCACCATGCGCACTTTCCTCCATGGGAGTAATGTCTCTAACAGTCTACGCTTGGATCGTTCCCAGGAAAACCAGTAATTGTTTCCGATGCACATCTGGAGGCATTCTGTAATCTGTGGAGTGGCAGAGTGTTGATGAAGCACAGAAATTGCATCGGGATTGAATACAACAGTCACCATGCGCACCTTCCTCCATGGGAGTAATGTCTCAAACAGTCTACGCTTTGATCGTTCCCTGGAACACCCGTAGTTGTTTCCGATGCACATCTGGTGGCATTCTGTAATCTGTGGACTATCAGAGTGTTCATGAAACACAGAAATTGCATCGGGATTGAATACAACAGTCACCATGCGCACTTTCCTCGATGGGAGTAATGTCTCAAACAGTCTACGCTTTGATCGTTCCCTGGAAGACCAGAAGTAGTTTCCATGCATATCTGTAATCTGTGGACTATCAGAGTGTTGATGAAACACAAAAATTGCATCGGGATTAAATCAAAAGTCACCATGCACACTTTCCTCCATGGGAGTAATGTCTCAAACAGTCTACGTTTTTGATCGTTCCCTGGAAGACCAGTAGCAGTTTCCGATGCACATCTGGTGGCATTCTGTAATCTGTGGGCTATCAGAGTGTTGATGAAACACAGAAATTGCATCGGGATTGTATACAACAGTCACCATGCGCACTTTCCTCCACATGAGTAATGTCTCAAACAGTCTACGCTTTGATCGTTCCCTGGAAAACCAGTAGTAGTTTCCGATGCACAACTGGAGGCATTCTGTAATCTGTGGACCTTCAAAGTGTTGATGAAACACAGATATTGCATCGGGATTGAATACAACAGTCACCATGCGCACTTTCCTCGATGGGAGTAATGTCTCCAACAGTCTACGCTTTGATTGTTCCCTGGAAGACCAGTAGTAGTTTCCGATGCACATCTGGAGGCATTCTGAAATCTGGGGACTAACTGATTGTTGATGAAACACAGAAATTGCATTGGGATTGATTACAACAGTCACCATCCTCACTTTCCTTTATGGGAGTAATGTCTCAAACAGTGTACGCTTTGATCGTTCCCTGGAAGACCAGTGGTAGTTTCCGATGCACATCTTGTGGCATTCTTGAATCTGTGGGCAATCAGAGTGTTGATGAAACACAGAAATTGTATCGGGATTGAATACAACAGTCACCATGCGCACTTCCCTCCACGGGAGTAATGTCTCAAAGAGTGTACGCTTTGATCGTTCCCTGGAAGACCAGTAGTAGTTCCGGATGTACATCTGGTGGCATTCTGTAATTTGTGGACTATCAGAGTGTTGGTGAAACACGGAAATTGCATCGGGGTTGAATGGCACAGTCACCATCCGCACTTTCCTCCATGGAAGTAATGTCTCAAACAGTCTACGATTTGATCGTTCCCTGGAAGACCAGTAGTAGTTTCCGATGAGAATCTGGTGGCATTCTGTAATCTGTGGACTTTCAATGTGTTGATGAAACACAGAAATTGCACCGGCAGTGAATACAACAGTCACAATCCGCATTTTCCTACATGGGAGTCATGTCTGAAACAGTCCACACTTTGATCGTTCCCTGGAGGACCAGTAGTAGTTTCCGATGCACATCTGGTGGCATTCTGTAATCTGTGGGCTATCAGAGAGTTGATGAAAACAGAAATTGCATCGGGATTGAATACAACAGTCACCATGCACACTTTCCTCCATGGGAGTAATGTCTCAAACAGTATACGCTTTGATCGTTCCCTGGAAGACCAGTAGCAGTTTCCGATGCACATCTGGTGGCATTCTGTAATCTGTGGACTATCAGAGTGTTGATGAAACACAGAAATTGCATCGGGATTGAATACAACAGTCACCATGCTCACCTACATCCATGGGGGTAATGTCTCAAAGAGTTTACGGTTCGATCGTTCCCTGGAAGACCAGTAGAAGTTTCCGATGCACATCTGGTGGCATTCTGTAATCTGTGGACTATCAGAGTGTTCATGAATCACAGAAATTGCATCGGAATTGAATACAACATTCACCATGCGCACTTTCCTCCATGGGAGTAATGTCTCAAACAGTCTACGATTTGATCGTTCCCTGGAATATCAGTACTAGTTTCCGATACACATCTGGAGGCATTCTGTAATCTGTGGACTATCAGAGTGTTGATGAAACACAGAAATTGCCTCGGGAGTGAATACAACAGTCACAATCCTCCCTTTCCTACTTGGCAGTAATGTATGAAACAAGCCACAATTTGATCGTTCCCTGGAAGACCAGTAGTGGTTTCCGATAAACAACTGGTGGCAGTCTGTAATCTGTGGACTATCAGAGTGTTGACGAAACACAGCAATTGCATCGGGATTGAAGACAACAGTCACCATGCGCACTTTCCTCCACGGGAGTAATGTCTCAAACAGTCTACGCTTTGATCATTCCCTGGAAGACCAGTAGTAGTTTCCGATGCACATCTGTAACCTGTGGACTATCAGAGTGTTGATGAAACACAAAAATTGCATCGGGAGTGAATACAACAGTCACCATCCGCACTTTCCTCCATGGGAGTAATGTCTCAAACAGTCTACGATTTGATCGTTCCCTGGAAGACCAGTAGTTGTTTCCGATGCACATCTGGTGGCATTCTGTAATCTGTGGACTATCAGAGTGTTCATGAATCACAGAAACTGCATCGGGATTGAATACAACAGTCACCATGGGCACTTTCCCCCACGGGAGTAATGTCTCAAACAGTCTACGCTTTGATCGTTCCCTGGAAGACCAGTAGTAGTTCCGGATGTACATCTGGTGGTATTGTGTAATCTGTGGGCTATCAGAGTGTTGATGAAACACAGAAATTGCATCCGGATTGAATACAACAGTCACCATGCGCACTTTCCTCCATGGGAGTAATGTCTCAAACAGTCTACGATTTGATCGTTCCCTGGAATATCAGTAGTAGTTTCCGATACACATCTGGAGGCATTCTGTAATCTGTGGACCTTCAAAGTGTTGATGAAACACAGAAATTGCAACGGGAGTGAATACAACAGTCACAATCCGCCCTTTCCTACTTGGCAGTAATGTATGAAACAGTCTACAATTTGATCGTTCCCTGGAAGACCAGTAGTGGTTTCCGATGCACAACTGGTGGCATTCTGTAATCTGTGGACTATCAGAGTGTTGACGAAACACAGCAATTGCATCGGGATTGAAGACAACAGTCACCATGCGCACTTTCCTCCATGGGAGTAATGTCTCAAACAGTCTACGCTTTGATCATTCCCTGGAAGGCCAGTAGTAGTTTCCGTTGCACATCTGTAATCTGTGGACTATCAGAGTGTTGATCAAACACTAAAATTGCATCGGGAGTGAATACAACAGTCACCATCCGCACTTTCCTCCATGGGAGTAATGTCTCAAACAGTCTACGCTTTGATCGTTCCCTGGAAGACCAGTAGTAGTTTCCGATGCACATCTGGTGGCGTTCTGTAATCTGTGGACTATCAGAGTGTTTATGAATCACAGAAACTGCATCGGGATTGAATACAACAGTCACCATGCGCACTTTGCTCCATGGGAGTAATGTCTAAAACAGTCTACGCTTTGATTATTCCCTGGAAGACCAGTAGTGGTTTCCGATGCACAACTGGTGGCATTCTGTAATCTGTGGACTATCAGAGTGTTGACGAAACACAGCAATTGCATCGGGATTGAAGACAACAGTCACCATGTGCACTTTCCTCCATGGGAGTAATGTCTCAAACAGTCTACGCTTTGATCATTCCCTGGAAGACCAGTAGTAGTTTCCGATGCACATCTGTAATCTTTGGACTATCAGAGTGTTGATGAAACACAAAAATTGCATCGGGAGTGAATACAACAGTCACAATCTGCACTTTCCCACTTGGCAGTAATGTCTGAAACAGTCTACAATTTGATCGTTCACTGGAAGACCAGTAGTGGTTTCCGATGCACAACTGGTGACATTCTGTAATCTGTGGACTATCAGAGTGTTGACGAAACACAGCAATTGCATCGGGATTGAATAGAACAGTCACCATGCTCACTTTCATCCATAGGAGTAATGTCTCAAACAGTCTACGCTTTGATCGTTCCCTGGAAGACCAGTAGTAGTTTCCGATGCACATCTGTAATCTGTGGACTATCAGAGTGTTGATGAAACACAAAAATTGCATTGGGAGTGAACACAACAGTCACCATCCTCACTTTCCTCCATGGGAGTAATGTCTCAAACAGTCTACGCTTTGATCGTTCCCTGGAGGACCAGTAGTAGTTTTCGATGCACATCGGGTGGTATTCTGTAATCTGGGGTCTATCAGAGTGTTAATGAATCACAGAAATTGCATCGGGATTGAATACAACAGTCACCATGCGCACTTTCCTCCACGGGAGTAATGTCTCAAAGTGTCTACGCTTTGATCGTTCCCTGGAAGACCAGTAGTAGTTCCGGATGTACATCTGGTGGCATTGTGTAATTTATGGACTATCAGAGTGTTGATGAAACACGGAAATTGCATCGGGGTTGAATGCAACAGTCACCATCCGCACTTTCCTCCATGGAAGTAATGTCTCAAACAGTCTACGCTTTGATCGTTCCCTGGAAGACCAGTAGTAGTTTCCGATGAAAATCTGGTGGCATTCTGTAATCTGTGGACCTTCAATGTGTTGATGAAACACAGAGATTGCACCGGCAGTGAATACAACAGTCACAATCCGCATTTTCCTACATGGGAGTAATGTCTGAAACAGTCTACAATTTGATCATTCCCTGGAAGACCAGTAGTAGTTTCCGATGCACATCTGGTGGCATTCTGTAATCTGTGGGCTATCAGAGAGTTGATGAAACACAGAAATTGCATCGGGATTGAATACAACAGTCACCATGCATACTTTCCTCCATGGGAGTAATGTCTCAAACAGTCTACGCTGTGATCGTTCCCTGAAAGACCAGTAGCAGTTTCCGATGCACATCTGGTGGCATTCTGTAATCTGTGGGCTATCAGAGAGTCGATGGAACATAGAAATTGCATCGGGATTGAATACAACAGTCACCATGCGCACTTTCCTCCACATGAGTAATGTCTCAAACAGTCTACGCTTTGATCGTTCCCTCGAAAACCAGTAGTAGTTTCCGATGCACATCTGGAGGCATTCTGTAATCTGTGGACCTTCAAAGTGTTGATGAAACACAGATATTGCATCGGGATTGAATACAACAGTCACCATGCGCACTTTCCTCCATATGAGTAATGTCCCTAACAGTCTACGCTTTGATCGTTCCCTGGAAGACCAGTAGTAGTTTCCGATGAACATCTGGAGGCATTCTGTAATCTGTGGACTATCAGAGTGTTGATGAAACACAGAAATTGCATCGGGATTGAATACAACAGTCACCATGCGCACTTTCTCCATGGAAGTAATGTCTCCAACAGTCTACGCTTTGATTGTTCCCTGGAAGACCAGTAGTAGTTTCCGATGCACATCTGGAGGCATTCTGAAATCTGGGGACTAACTGATTGTTGATGAAACACAGAAATTGCATTGGGATTGATTACAACAGTCACCATGCGCACTTTCCTCCATGGGAGTAATGTCTCTAACAGTCTACGCTTGGATCGTTCCCAGGAAAACCAGTAGTTGTTTCCGATGCACATCTGGAGACATTCTGTAATCTGTGGAGTGTCAGAGTGTTGATGAAACACAGAAATTGCATCGGGATTGAATACAACATTCACCATGCGCACCTTCCTCCATGGGAGTAATGTCTCAAACAGTCTACGCTTTGATCGTTCCCTGGAACACCCGTAGTTGTTTCCGATGCACATCTGGTGGCATTCTGTAATCTATGGACTATCAGAGTGTTCATGAAACACAGAAATTGCATCGGGATTGAATACAACAGTCACCATGCGCACTTTCCTCTATGGGAGTAATGTCTCAAACAGTCTACGCTTTGATCGTCTCCTGGAAGACCAGTAGTAGTTTTCGATGCACATCTGGAGGCATTCTGGAATCTGTGGGCAATCAGAGTGTTGATGAAACACAGAAATTGTATCGGGATTGAATACAACAGTCACCATGCGCACTTTCTCCATGGAAGTAATGTCTCCAACAGTCTACGCTTTGATTGTTCCCTGGAAGACCAGTAGTAGTTTCCGATGCACATCTGGAGGCATTCTGAAATCTGGGGACTAACTGATTGTTGATGAAACACAGAAATTGCATTGGGATTGATTACAACAGTCACCATGCGCACTTTCCTCCATGGGAGTAATGTCTCTAACAGTCTACGCTTGGATCGTTCCCAGGAAAACCAGTAATTGTTTCCGATGCACATCTGGAGGCATTCTGTAATCTGTGGAGTGGCAGAGTGTTGATGAAGCACAGAAATTGCATCGGGATTGAATACAACAGTAACCATGCGCACCTTCCTCCATGGGAGTAATGTCTCAAACAGTCTACGCTTTGATCGTTCCCTGGAACACCCGTAGTTGTTTCCGATGCACATCTGGTGGCATTCTGTAATCTGTGGACTATCAGAGTGTTCATGAAACACAGAAATTGCATCGGGATTGAATACAACAGTCACCATGCGCACTTTCCTCCATGGGAGTAATGTCTCAAACAGTCTACGCTTTGATCGTTCCCTGGAAGACCAGAAGTAGTTTCCATGCATATCTGTAATCTGTGGACTATCAGAGTGTTGATGAAACACAAAAATTGCATCGGGAGTGAATACAACAGTCACCATCCTCACTTTCCTTTATGGGAGTAATGTCTCAAACAGTGTACGCTTTGATCGTTCCCTGGAAGACCAGTGGTAGTTTCCGATGCACATCTTGTGGCATTCTTGAATCTGTGGGCAATCAGAGTGTTGATGAAACACAGAAATTGTATCGGGATTGAATACAACAGTCACCATGCGCACTTCCCTCCACGGGAGTAATGTCTCAAAGAGTGTACGCTTTGATCGTTCCCTGGAAGACCAGTAGTAGTTCCGGATGTACATCTGGTGGCATTCTGTAATTTGTGGACTATCAGAGTGTTGGTGAAACACGGAAATTGCATCGGGGTTGAATGGCACAGTCACCATCCGCACTTTCCTCCATGGAAGTAATGTCTCAAACAGTCTACGATTTGATCGTTCCCTGGAAGACCAGTAGTAGTTTCCGATGAGAATCTGGTGGCATTCTGTAATCTGTGGACTTTCAATGTGTTGATGAAACACAGAAATTGCACCGGCAGTGAATACAACAGTCACAATCCGCATTTTCCTACATGGGAGTCATGTCTGAAACAGTCCACACTTTGATCGTTCCCTGGAGGACCAGTAGTAGTTTCCGATGCACATCTGGTGGCATTCTGTAATCTGTGGGCTATCAGAGAGTTGATGAAAACAGAAATTGCATCGGGATTGAATACAACAGTCACCATGCACACTTTCCTCCATGGGAGTAATGTCTCAAACAGTATACGCTTTGATCGTTCCCTGGAAGACCAGTAGCAGTTTCCGATGCACATCTGGTGGCATTCTGTAATCTGTGGGCTATCAGAGTGTTGATGAAACACATAAATTGCATCGGGATTGAATGCAACAGTCACCATGCGCACTTTCTCCACGGAAGTAATGTCTCCTACAGTCTACGCTTTGATTGTTCCCTGGAAGACCAGTAGTAGTTTCCGATGCACATCTGGAGGCATTCTGAAATCTGGGGACTAACTGATTGTTGATGAAACACAGAAATTGCATTGGTATTGTTTACAACAGTCACCATGCGCACTTTCCTCTATGGGAGTAAGGTCTCTAACAGTCTACACTTGGATCGTTCCCAGGAAAACCAGTAGTTGTTTCCGATGCACATCTGGAGGCATTCTGTAATCTGTGGAGTATCAGAGTGTTGATGAAACACAGAAATTGCATCGGGATTGAATACAACAGTCACCATGCTCACCTACCTCCATGGGGGTAATGTCTCAAAGAGTTTACGGTTCGATCGTTCCCTGGAAGACCAGTAGAAGTTTCCGATGCACATCTGGTGGCATTCTGTAATCTGTGGACTATCAGAGTGTTCATGAATCACAGAAATTGCATCGGGATTGAATACAACAGTCACCATGCGCACTTTCCTCCATGGGAGTAATGTCTCAAACAGTCTACGCTTTGATCGTTTCCTGGAAGACCAGTAGTGGTTCCTGATGTACATCTGGTGGCATTGTGTAATTTGTGGACTATCAGAGTGTTGATGAAACACAGAAATTGCATCGGGATTGAATACAACAGTCACCATCCGCACTTCCCTCCTTGGAAGTAATGTCTCAAACAGTCCACGCTTTGATCGTTCTTTGGAAGACAAGTAGTAGTTTCTGATGCAATTCTGGTGGCATTCTGTAATCCGTGACCTATCAGAGTGTTGATGAAACACAGAAATTGCATCGGGATTGAATACGACAGTCACCATGCGCACTTTCCTCCACGGGAGGTATGTCTCAAACTGTCTACGCTTTGATCGTTCCCTGGAAGACCAGTAGCAGTTTCCGATGCACATCTGGAGGCATTCTGTAATCTGTGGACCTTCAAAGTGTAAATGAAACACAGATATTGCATCGGGATTGAATACAACAGTCACCATGAGCACTTTCCTCCATATGAGTAATGTCCCTAACAGTCTACGCTTTGATCGTTCCCTGGAAGACCAGTAGTAGTTTCCGATGAACATCTGGAGGCATTCTGTAATCTGTGGACTATCAGAGTGTAGATGAAACACAGAAATTGCATCGGGATTGAATACAACAGTCACCATGCGCACTTTCTCCATGGAAGTAATGTCTCCAACAGTCTACGCTTTGATTGTTCCCTGGAAGACCAGTAGTAGTTTCCGATGCACATCTGGAGGCATTCTGAAATCTGGGGACTAACTGATTGTTGATGAAACACAGAAATTGCATTTGGATTGATTACAACAGTCACCATGCGCACTTTCCTCCATGGGAGTAATGTCTCTAACAGTCTACGCTTGGATCGTTCCCAGGAAAACCAGTAGTTGTTTCCGATGCACATCTGGAGGCATTCTGTAATCTGTGGAGTGTCAGAGTGTTGATGAAACACAGAAATTGCATCGGGATTGAATACAACAGTCACCATGCGCACCTTCCTCCATGGGAGTAATGTCTCAAACAGTCTACGCTTTGATCGTTCCCTGGAACACCCGTAGTTGTTTCCGATGCACATCTGGTGGCTTTCTGTAATCTGTGGACTATCAGAGTGTTCATGAAACACAGAAATTGCATCGGGATTGAATACAACAGTCACCATGCGCACTTTCCTCCATGGGAGTAATGTCTCAAACAGTCTACGCTTTGATCGTCTCCTGGAAGACCAGTAGTAGTTTTCGATGCACATCTGGAGGCATTCTGGAATCTGTGGGCAATCAGAGTGTTGATGAAACACAGAAATTGTATCGGGATTGAATACAACAGTCACCATGCGCACTTTCTCCATGGAAGTAATGTCTCCAACAGTCTACGCTTTGATTGTTCCCTGGAAGACCAGTAGTAGTTTCCGATGCACATCTGGAGGCATTCTGAAATCTGGGGACTAACTGATTGTTGATGAAACACAGAAATTGCATTGGGATTGATTACAACAGTCACCATGCGCCCTTTCCTCCATGGGAGTAATGTCTCTAACAGTCTACGCTTGGATCGTTCCCAGGAAAACCAGTAGTTGTTTCCGATGCACATCTGGAGGCATTCTGTAATCTGTGGAGTGGCAGAGTGTTGATGAAACACAGAAATTGCATCGGGATTGAATACAACAGTCACCATGCGCACCTTCCTCCATGGGAGTAATGTCTCAAACATTCTACGCTTTGATCGTTCCCTGGAACACCCGTAGTTGTTTCCGATGCACATCTGGTGGCATTCTGTAATCTGTGGACTATCAGAGTGTTCATGAAACACAGAAATTGCATCGGGATTGAATACAACAGTCACCATGCGCACTTTCCTCCATGGGAGTAATGTCTCAAACAGTCTACGCTTTGATCGTTCCCTGGAAGACCAGAAGTAGTTTCCATGCATATCTGAAATCTGTGGACTATCAGAGTGTTGATGAAACACAAAAATTGCATCGGGAGTGAATACAACAGTCACCATCCTCACATTCCTTTATGGGAGTAATGTCTCAAACAGTCTACGCTTTGATCGTTCCCTGGAAGACCAGTGGTAGTTTCCGATGCACATCTGGTGGCATTCTGGAATCTGTGGGCAATCAGAGTGTTGATGAAACACAGAAATTGTATCGGGATTGAATACAACAGTCACCATGCGCACTTCCCTCCACGGGAGTAATGTCTCAAAGAGTGTACGCTTTGATCGTTCCCTGGAAGACCAGTAGTAGTTCCGGATGTACATCTGGTGGCATTCTGTAATTTGTGGACTATCAGAGTGTTGATGAAACACGGAAATTGCATCGGGGTTGAATGGCACAGTCACCATCCGCACTTTCCACCATGGAAGTAATGTCTCAAACAGTCTACGATTTGATCGTTCCCTGGAAGACCAGTAGTAGTTTCCGATGAGAATCTGGTGGCATTCTGTAATCTGTGGACTTTCAATGTGTTGATGAAACACAGAAATTGCACCGGCTGTGAATACAACAGTCACAATCCGCATTTTCCTACATGGGAGTAATGTCTGAAACAGTCTACAATTTGATCATTCCCTGGAAGACCAGTAGTAGTTTCCGATGCACATCTGGTGGCATTCTGTAATCTGTGGGCTATCAGAGAGTTGATGAAACACAGAAATTGCATCGGGATTGAATACAACAGTCACCATGCATACTTTCCTCCATGGGAGTAATGTCTCAAACAGTCTACGCTGTGATCGTTCCCTGAAAGACCAGTAGCAGTTTCCGATGCACATCTGGTGGCATTCTGTAATCTGTGGGCTATCAGAGAGTCGATGGAACATAGAAATTGCATTGGGATTGAATACAACAGTCACCATGCGCACTTTCCTCCACATGAGTAATGTCTCAAACAGTCTACGCTTTGATCGTTCCCTCGAAAACCAGTAGTAGTTTCCGATGCACATCTGGAGGCATTCTGTAATCTGTGGACCTTCAAAGTGTTGATGAAACACAGATATTGCATCGGGATTGAATACAACAGTCACCATGCGCACTTTCCTCCATATGAGTAATGTCCCTAACAGTCTACGCTTTGATCGTTCCCTGGAAGACCAGTAGTAGTTTCCGATGAACATCTGGAGGCATTCTGTAATCTGTGGACTATCAGAGTGTTGATGAAACACAGAAATTGCATCGGGATTGAATACAACAGTCACCATGCGCACTTTCTCCATGGAAGTAATGTCTCCAACAGTCTACGCTTTGATTGTTCCCTGGAAGACCAGTAGTAGTTTCCGATGCACATCTGGAGGCATTCTGAAATCTGGGGACTAACTGATTGTTGATGAAACACAGAAATTGCATTGGGATTGATTACAACAGTCACCATGCGCACTTTCCTCCATGGGAGTAATGTCTCTAACAGTCTACGCTTGGATCGTTCCCAGGAAAACCAGTAGTTGTTTCCGATGCACATCTGGAGACATTCTGTAATCTGTGGAGTGTCAGAGTGTTGATGAAACACAGAAATTGCATCGGGATTGAATACAACAGTCACCATGCGCACCTTCCTCCATGGGAGTAATGTCTCAAACAGTCTACGCTTTGATCGTTCCCTGGAACACCCGTAGTTGTTTCCGATGCACATCTGGTGGCATTCTGTAATCTATGGACTATCAGAGTGTTCATGAAACACAGAAATTGCATCGGGATTGAATACAACAGTCACCATGCGCACTTTCCTCTATGGGAGTAATGTCTCAAACAGTCTACGCTTTGATCGTCTCCTGGAAGACCAGTAGTAGTTTTCGATGCACATCTGGAGGCATTCTGGAATCTGTGGGCAATCAGAGTGTTGATGAAACACAGAAATTGTATCGGGATTGAATACAACAGTCACCATGCGCACTTTCTCCATGGAAGTAATGTCTCCAACAGTCTACGCTTTGATTGTTCCCTGGAAGACCAGTAGTAGTTTCCGATGCACATCTGGAGGCATTCTGAAATCTGGGGACTAACTGATTGTTGATGAAACACAGAAATTGCATTGGGATTGATTACAACAGTCACCATGCGCACTTTCCTCCATGGGAGTAATGTCTCTAACAGTCTACGCTTGGATCGTTCCCAGGAAAACCAGTAATTGTTTCCGATGCACATCTGGAGGCATTCTGTAATCTGTGGAGTGGCAGAGTGTTGATGAAGCACAGAAATTGCATCGGGATTGAATACAACAGTCACCATGCGCACCTTCCTCCATGGGAGTAATGTCTCAAACAGTCTACGCTTTGATCGTTCCCTGGAACACCCGTAGTTGTTTCCGATGCACATCTGGTGGCATTCTGTAATCTGTGGACTATCAGAGTGTTCATGAAACACAGAAATTGCATCGGGATTGAATACAACAGTCACCATGCGCACTTTCCTCGATGGGAGTAATGTCTCAAACAGTCTACGCTTTGATCGTTCCCTGGAAGACCAGAAGTAGTTTCCATGCATATCTGTAATCTGTGGACTATCAGAGTGTTGATGAAACACAAAAATTGCATCGGGAGTGAATACAACAGTCACCATCCTCACTTTCCTTTATGGGAGTAATGTCTCAAACAGTGTACGCTTTGATCGTTCCCTGGAAGACCAGTGGTAGTTTCCGATGCACATCTTGTGGCATTCTTGAATCTGTGGGCAATCAGAGTGTTGATGAAACACAGAAATTGTATCGGGATTGAATACAACAGTCACCATGCGCACTTCCCTCCACGGGAGTAATGTCTCAAAGAGTGTACGCTTTGATCGTTCCCTGGAAGACCAGTAGTAGTTCCGGATGTACATCTGGTGGCATTCTGTAATTTGTGGACTATCAGAGTGTTGGTGAAACACGGAAATTGCATCGGGGTTGAATGGCACAGTCACCATCCGCACTTTCCTCCATGGAAGTAATGTCTCAAACAGTCTACGATTTGATCGTTCCCTGGAAGACCAGTAGTAGTTTCCGATGAGAATCTGGTGGCATTCTGTAATCTGTGGACTTTCAATGTGTTGATGAAACACAGAAATTGCACCGGCAGTGAATACAACAGTCACAATCCGCATTTTCCTACATGGGAGACATGTCTGAAACAGTCCACACTTTGATCGTTCCCTGGAGGACCAGTAGTAGTTTCCGATGCACATCTGGTGGCATTCTGTAATCTGTGGGCTATCAGAGAGTTGATGAAAACAGAAATTGCATCGGGATTGAATACAACGGTCACCATGCACACTTTCCTCCATGGGAGTAATGTCTCAAACAGTATACGCTTTGATCGTTCCCTGGAAGACCAGTAGCAGTTTCCGATGCACATCTGGTGGCATTCTGTAATCTGTGGGCTATCAGAGTGTTGATGAAACACAGAAATTGCATCGGGATTGAATACAACAGTCACCATGCGCACTTTCTCCACGGAAGTAATGTCTCCAAAAGTCTACGCTTTGATTGTTCCCTGGAAGACCAGTAGTAGTTTCCGATGCACATCTGGAGGCATTCTGAAATCTGGGGACTAACTGATTGTTGATGAAACACAGAAATTGTATCGGGATTGAATACAACAGTCACCATGCGCACTTTCCTCTATGGGAGTAAGGTCTCTAACAGTCTACACTTGGATCGTTCCCAGGAAAACCAGTAGTTGTTTCCGATGCACATCTGGAGGCATTCTGTAATCTGTGGAGTATCAGAGTGTTGATGAAACACAGAAATTGCATCGGGAATGAATACAACAGTCACCATGCTCACCTACCTCCATGGGGGTAATGTCTCAAAGAGTTTACGGTTCGATCGTTCCCTGGAAGACCAGTAGAAGTTTCCGATGCACATCTGGTGGCATTCTGTAATTTGTGGACTATCAGAGTGTTCATGAATCACAGAAATTGCATCGGGATTGAATACAACAGTCACCATGCGCACTTTCCTCCATGGGAGTAATGTCTCAAACAGTCTACGCTTTGATCGTTTCCTGGAAGACCAGTAGTGGTTCCGGATGTACATCTGGTGGCATTGTGTAATTTGTGGACTATCAGAGTGTTGATGAAACACAGAAATTGCATCGGGATTGAATACAACAGTCACCATCCGCACTTTCCTCCTTGGAACTAATGTCTCAAACAGTCCACGCTTTGATCGTTCTTTGGAAGACAAGTAGTAGTTTCTGATGCAATTCTGGTGGCATTCTGTAATCCGTGACCTATCAGAGTGTTGATGAAACACAGAAATTGCATCGGGATTGAATACGACAGTCACCATGCGCACTTTCCTCCACGGGAGGTATGTCTCAAACTGTCTACGCTTTGATCGTTCCCTGGAAGACCAGTAGCAGTTTCCGATGCACATCTGGAGGCATTCTGTAATCTGTGGACCTTCAAAGTGTAAATGAAACACAGATATTGCATCGGGATTGAATACAACAGTCACCATGAGCACTTTCCTCCATATGAGTAATGTCCCTAACAGTCTACGCTTTCATCGTTCCCTGGAAGACCAGTAGTAGTTTCCGAAGCACATCTGAAAGCATTCTGTAATCTGTGGACTATCAGAGTGTTGATGAAACACAGAAATTGCATCGGGATTGAATACAACAGTCACCATGCGCACTTTCTCCACGGAACTAGTGTCTCAAACAGTCTACGCTTTGATTGTTCCCTGGAAGACCAGTAGTAGTAACCGATGCAAATCTGGAGGCATTCTAAAAACTGTGGACAAACTGTTTGTTGATGAAACACAGAAATTGCATTGGGATTGATTACAACAGTCACCATGCGCACTTTCTTCCATGGGAGTAATGTCTCTAACAGTCTACGCTTGGATCGTTCCCAGGAAGACCAGTAGTAGTTTCCGATGCACATCTTTAGCCATTCTGTAATCTGTGGAGTATCAGAGTGTCATGAAACACAGAAATTGCATCGGGATTGAATACAACAGTCACCATGCTCACCTACCTCCATGGGGGTAATGTCTCAAAGAGTTTACGCTTTGATCGTTCCTGGAAGACCAGTAGTAGTTTCCGATGCACATCTAGAGTCATTCTGTAATCTGTGCACTATCAGAGTGTTGATGAAACACAGAAATTGCTTCGGGATTGAATACAACGGTCACCATGCGCACTTTCCTCCATGTTAGTAATGTCTCAAACAGTCTACGCTTCGATCGTTCCCTGGAAGACCAGTGGTAGTTTCCAATTCACATCTGAAGGCATTCTGTAATCTGTGGACTATCAGAGTGTTGATGAAACACAGAAATTGCATCGGGATTGAATACAACAGTCACCATGCACACTTTCCACCACAGAAGTAATGTCTCAAACAGTCTACGCTTTGATCGTTCCCTGGAACACAAGTAGTTGTTTCCGATGCACATCTGGTGGCATTCTGTAATCTGTGGACTATCAGAGAGTTGATGAAACACAGAAATTGCATCGGGATTGAACACAACAGTCACCATGCGCACTTTCCTCCACGGGAGGTATGTCTCAAACTGTCTACGCTTTGATCGTTCCCTGGAAGACCAGTAGTAGTTTACGATGCACATCTGGTGGCATTCTGTAATCTGTGGACTATCAGAGTGTTGATGAAACACAGAAATTACATCGGGATTGTATACAACAGTCACCATGCACACTTTCCTCCAGGAGAGTAATGTCTGAAACAGTCCACGCTTTGATCGTTCCCTGGAAGACCAGTAGTAGTTTCCGATGCACATCTTGTTGCATTCTGTAATCTGTGGACTATCAGAGTGTTGAAAAAACACAGAAATTGCATCAGGATTGAATACAACAGTCACCATGCGCACTTTCCTCCATGGGAGGAATGTATCAAACAGTCTACGATTTGATCGTTCCCTGGAATATCAGTAGTAGTTTCCGATACACATCTGTAGGCATTCTGTAATCTGTGGACCTTCAAAGTGTAGATGAAACACAGAAATTGCCTCGGGAGTGAACACAACAGTCACAATCCGCACTTTCCTACTTGGCAGTAATGTCTGAAACAGTCTACAATTTGATCGTTCCCTGTAAGACCAGTAGTGGTTTCCGATTCACAACTGGTGGCATTCTGTAATCTGTGGACTATCAGTGTGTTGACGAAACACAGCAATTGCATCGGGATTGAATACAACAGTCACGATGCTCACTTTCATCCGTGGGAGTAATGTCTCAAACAGTCTACGCTTTGATCGTTCCCATGAAGACCAGTAGTAGTTTCCGATGCACAACTGTAATCTGTGGACTATCAGAGTGTTGATGAAACACAAAAATTGCATCGGGAGTGAATACAACAGTCACCATCCTCACTTTCCTCCATGGGAGTAATGTCTCAAACAGTCTACGCTTTGATCGTTACCTGGAATACCAGTAGTAGTTTCCGATGCACATCTGGTGCCATTCTGTAATCTGTGGACTATCAGAGTGTTCATGAATCACAGAAATTGCATCGGGATTGAAAACAACATTCACCATGCGCACTTTCCTCCACGGGAGTAATGTCTCAAACAGTCTACGCTTTTGTCGTTCCCTGGAAGACCAGTAGTAGTTACGGATGTACATCTGGTGGCATTGTGTAATTTGTGGACTATCAGAGTGTTGATGAAACACAGATATTGCATCGGGATTGAATGCAACAGTCACCATCCGCACTTTCCTCCATGGAAGTAATGTCTCAAACAGTCTACGCTTTGATCGTTCCCTGGTAGACCAGCAGTAGTTCCGGATGTACATCTGGTGGCATTCTGTAATTTGTGGACTATCAGAGTGTTGATGAAACACGGAAATTGCATCGGGGTTGAATGGCACAGTCACCATCCGCACTTTCCTCCATGGAAGTAATGTCTCAAACAGTCTACGATTTGATCGTTCCCTGGAAGACCAGTAGTAGTTTCCGATGAGAATCTGGTGGCATTCTGTAATCTGTGGACTTTCAAAGTGTTGATGAAACACAGAAATTGCACCGGCAGTGAATACAACAGTCACAATCCGCATTTTCCTACATGGGAGTCATGTCTGAAACAGTCCACACTTTGATCGTTCCCTGGAGGACCAGTAGTAGTTTCCGATGCACATCTGGTGGCATTCTGTAATCTGTGGGCTATCAGAGAGTTGATGAAAACAGAAATAGAATCGGGATTGAATACAACAGTCACCATGCACACTTTCCTCCATGGGAGTAAGGTCTCTAACAGTCTACACTTGGATCGTTCCCAGGAAAACCAGTAGTTGTTTCCGATGCACATCTGGAGGCATTCTGTAATCTGTGGAGTATCAGAGTGTTGATGATACACAGAAATTGCATCGGGATCGAATACAACAGTCACCATGTGCATTTTCCTCCATTTGAGTAATGTCTCTAACAGTAAACGCTTTGATCGTTCCCTGGAAGACCAGCAGTAGTTTCCGATGCACATCTGGAGGCATTCTGTAATCTGTGGACTATCAGAGTGTTGATGAAATACAGAAATTGCATCGGGATTGAATACAGCAGTCACCATGCTCACTTTCCTCCATGGGAGTAATTCTCAAACTGTCTACGCTTCTATCGTTCCCTGGAAGACCAGTAGAAGTTTCCGATGAACATCTGCTGGCATTCTGTAATCTGTGGACTATCAGAGTGTTCATGAACCACAGAAATTGCATCGGGATTCAATACAACAGTCACCATGCGCACTTTCCTCCATGGGAGTAATGTCTCAAACAGTCTACGCTTTGATCGTTTCCTGGAAGACCAGTAGTGGTTCCGGATGTACATCTGGTGGCATTGTGTAATTTGTGGACTATCAGAGTGTTGATGAAACACAGAAATTGCATCGGGATTGAATACAACAGTCACCATCCACACTTTCCTCCTTGGAAGTAATGTCTCAAACAGTCCACGCTTTGATCGTTCTTTGGAAGACCAGTAGTAGTTTCTGATGCAATTCTGGTGGCATTCTGTAATCCGTGACCTATCAGAGTGTTGATGAAACACTGAAATTGCATAGGGGTTGAATACGACAGTCACCATGCGCACTTTCCTCCACGGGAGGTATGTCTCCAACTGTATACGCTTTGATCGTTCCCTGGAAGACCAGTAGCAGTTTCCGATGCACATCTGGAGGCATTCTGTAATCTGTGGACCTTCAAAGTGTAAATGAAACACAGATATTGCATCGGGATTGAATACAACAGTCACCATGAGCACTTTCCTCCATATGAGTAATGTCCCTAACAGTCTACGCTTTCATCGTTCCCTGGAAGACCAGTAGTAGTTTCCGAAGCACATCTGAAAGCATTCTGTAATCTGTGGACTATCAGAGTGTTGATGAAACACAGAAATTGCAGCGGGATTGAATACAACAGTCACCATGCGCACTTTCTCCACGGAACTAGTGTCTCAAACAGTCTACGCTTTGATTGTTCCCTGGAAGACCAGTAGTAGTAACCGATGCAAATCTGGAGGCATTCTGAAATCTCTGGACTAACTGATTGTTGATGAAACACAGAAATTGCATTGGGATTGATTACAACAGTCACCATAAGCACTTTCCTCCATGGAAGTAATGTCTCAAACAGTCTACGATTCGATCGTTCTTTGGAAGACCAGTAGTAGTTTCCGATGAGAATCTGGTGGCATTCTGTAATCTGTGGACTTTCAATGTGTTGATGAAACACAGAAATTGCACCGGCAGTGAATACAACAGTCACAATCCGCATTTTCCTACATGGGAGTCATGTCTGAAACAGTCCACACTTTGATCGTTCCCTGGAGGACCAGTAGTAGTTTCCGATGCACATCTGGTGGCATTCTGTAATCTGTGGGCTATCAGAGAGTTGATGAAATCAGAAATTGCATCGGGATTGAATACGACAGTCACCATGCGCACTTTCCTCCACGGGAGGTATGTCTCAAACAGTCTACGCTTTGATCGTTCCCTGGAATACCAGTAGCAGTTTCCGATGCACATCTGGTGGCATTCTGTAATCTGTGGGCTATCAGAGTGTTGATGAAACACAGAAATTGCATCGGGATTGAATACAACAGTCACCATGCGCACTTTCTCCACGGAAGTAATGTCTCCAACAGTCTACGCTTTGATTGTTCCCTGGAAGACCAGTAGTAGTTTCCGATGCACATCTGGAGGCATTCTGATATCTGGGGACTAACTGATTGTTGATGAAACACAGAAATTGCATTGGGATTGTTTACAACAGTCACCATGCGCACTTTCCTCTATGGGAGTAAGGTCTCTAACAGTCTACACTTGGATCGTTCCCAGGAAAACCAGTAGTTGTTTCCGATGCACATCTGGAGGCATTCTGTAATCTGTGGAGTATCAGAGTGTTGATGAAACACAGAAATTGCATCGGGATTGAATACAACAGTCACCATGCTCACCTACCTCCATGGGGGAAATGTCTCAAAGAGTTTACGGTTCGATCGTTCCCTGGAAGACCAGTAGAAGTTTCCGATGCACATCTGGTGGCATTCTGTAATCTGTGGACTATCAGAGTGTTCATGAATCACAGAAATTGCATCGGGATTGAATACAACAGTCACCATGCGCACTTTCCTCCATGGGAGTAATGTCTCAAACAGTCTACGCTTTGATCGTTTCCTGGAAGACCAGTAGTGGTTCCGGATGTACATCTGGTGGCATTGTGTAATTTGTGGACTATCAGAGTGTTGATGAAACACAGAAATTGCATCGGGATTGAATACCACAGTCACCATCCGCACTTTTCTCCTTGGAAGTAATGTCTAAAACAGTCCACGCTTTGATCGTTCTTTGGAAGACCAGTAGTAGTTTCTGATGCAATTCTGGTGGCATTCTGTGATCCGTGACCTATCAGAGTGTTGATGAAACACAGAAATTGCATCGGGATTGAATACGACAGTCACCATGCGCACTTTCCTCCACGGGAGGTATGTCTCAAACTGTCTACGCTTTGATCGTTCCCTGGAAGACCAGTAGCAGTTTCCGATGCACATCTGGAGGCATTCTGTAATCTGTGGACCTTCAAAGTGTAAATGAAACACAGATATTGCATCGGGATTGAATACAACAGTCACCATGAGCACTTTCCTCCATATGAGTAATGTCCCTAACAGTCTACGCTTTCATCATTCCCTGGAAGACCAGTAGTAGTTTCCGAAGCACATCTGAAAGCATTCTGTAATCTGTGGACTATCAGAGTGTTGATGAAACACAGAAATTGCATCGGGATTGAATACAACAGTCACCATGCGCACTTTCTCCACGGAACTAGTGTCTCAAACAGTCTACGCTTTGATTGTTCCCTGGAAGACCAGTAGTAGTAACCGATGCAAATCTGGAGGCATTCTGAAATCTGTGGACTAACTGATTGTTGATGAAACACAGAAATTGCATTGGGATTGATTACAACAGTCACCATGCGCACTTTCCTCCATGGGAGTAATGTCTCTAACAGTCTACGCTTGGATCTTTCCCAGGAAGACCAGTAGTAGTTTTCGATGCACATCTTTAGCCATTCTGTAATCTGTGGAGTATCAGAGTGTCATGAAACACAGAAATTGCATCGGGATTGAATACAACAGTCACCATGCTCACCTACCTCCATGGGGGTAATGTCTCAAAGAGTTTACGGTTCGATCGTTCTCTGGAAGACCAGTAGTAGTTTCCGATGCACATCTGGTGGCATTCTGTAATCTGTGGACTATCAGAGTGTTGATGAAACACAGAAATTGCGTCGGGATTGAATACAACAGTCACAATACGCACTTTCCTCCATGGGAGTAATGTCTGAAACAGTCCACGCTTTGATCGTTCCCTGAAAACCAGTAGTAGTTTCCGATGCACATCTGCTGGCATTCTGTAATCTGTGGACTATCAGAGAGTTGATGAAACACAGAAATTGCATCGGGATTGAACACAACAGTCACCATGCGCACTTTCCTCCACGGGAAGTATGTCTCAAACTGTCTACGCTTTGATCGTTCCCTGGAAGACCAGTAGTAGTTTACGATGCACATCTGGTGGCATTCTGTAATCTGTGGACTATCAGAGTGTTGATGAAACACAGAAATTACATCCGGATTTAATACAACAGTCACCATGCGCACTTTCCTCCATGGGAGGAATGTCTCAAACAGTCTACGATTTGATCGTTCCCTGGAATATCAGTAGTAGTTTCCGATACACATCTGTAGGCATTCTGTAATCTGTGGACCTTCAAAGTGTAGATGAAACACAGAAATTGCCTCGGGAGTGAACACAACAGTCACAATCCGCACTTTCCTACTTGGCAGTAATGTCTGAAACAGTCTAGAATTTGATCGTTCCCTGTAAGACCAGTAGTGGTTTCCGATTCACAACTGGTGGCATTCTGTAATCTGTGGACTATCAGAGTGTTGACGAAACACAGCAATTGCATCGGGATTGAATACAACAGTCACGATGCTCACTTTCATCCATGGGAGTAATTTTTTCAAACAGTCTACGCTTTGATCGTTCCCATGAAGACCAGTAGTTGTTTCCGATGCACAACTGTAATCTGTGGACTATCAGAGTGTTGATGAAACACAAAAATTGCATCGGGAGTGAATACAACAGTCACCATCCTCACTTTCCTCCGTGGGACTAATGTCTCAAACAGTCTACGCTTTGATCGTTACCTGGAATACCAGTAGTAGTTTCCGATGCACATCTGGTGCCATTCTGTAATCTGTGGACTATCAGAGTGTTCATGAATCACAGAAATTGCATCGGGATTGAATACAACATTCACCATGCGCACTTTCCTCCACGGGAGTAATGTCTCAAACAGTCTACGATTTGATCGTTCCCTGGAAGACCAGTAGTAGTTTCCGATGAGAATCTGGTGGCATTCTGTAATCTGTGGACGTTCAAAATGTTGATGAAACATAGAAATTGCATCGGGATTGATAACAACAGTCACCATTCGCACTTTCCTCCATGGGAGTAATGTCTCAAACAGTCTACGTTTTGATCGTTCCCTGGAAGACCAGTAGTAGTTCCGGATGTACATCTGGTGGCATTGTGTAATTTGTGGACTATCAGAGTGTTGATGAAACACAGATATTGCATCGGGATTGAATGCAACAGTCACCATCCGCACTTTCCTCCATGGAAGTAATGTCCCTAACAGTCTATGCTTTCATCGTTCCCTGGAAGACCAGTAGTTGTTTCCGAAGCACATCTGGTGGCATTCTGTAATCTGTGGACTATCAGAGTGTTGATGAAACACAGAAATTGCATCGGAATTGAATACAACAGTCACCATGCGCACTTTCTCCACGGAACTAGTGTCTCAAACAGTCTACGCTTTGATTGTTCCCTGGAAGACCAGTAGTAGTAACCGATGCAAATCTGGAGGCATTCTGAAATCTGTGGACTAACTGATTGTTGATGAAACACAGAAATTGCATTGGGATTGATTACAACAGTCACCATGCGCACTTTCCTCCATGGAAGTAATGTCTCAAACAGTCTACGATTTGATCGTTCCCTGGAAGACCAGTAGTAGTTTCCGATGAGAATCTGGTGGCATTCTGTAATCTGTGGACTTTCAATGTGTTGATGAAACACAGAAATTGCACCGGCAGTGAATACAACAGTCACAATCCGCATTTTCCTACATGGGAGTCATGTCTGGAACAGTCCACACTTTGATCGTTCCCTGGAGGACCAGTAGTAGTTTCCGATGCACATCTGGTGGCATTCTGTAATCTGTGGGGTATCAGAGTGTTCATGAATCACAGAAATTGCATCGGGATTGAATACAACAGTCACCATGCGCACTTTCCTCCATGGGAGTAATGTCTCAAACAGTCTACGCTTTGATCGTTTCCTGGAAGACCAGTAGTGGTTCCGGATGTACATCTGGTGGCATTGTGTAATTTGTGGACTATCAGAGTGTTGATGAAACACAGAAATTGCATCGGGATTGAATACCACAGTCACCATCCGCACTTTCCTCCTTGGAAGTAATGTCTCAAACAGTCCACGCTTTGATCGTTCTTTGGAAGACCAGTAGTAGTTTTTGATGCAATTCTGGTGGCATTCTGTAATCCGTGACCTATCAGAGTGTTGATGAAACACAGAAATTGCATCGGGATTGAATACGACAGTCACCATGCGCACTTTCCTCCACGGGAGGTATGTCTCAAACTGTCTACGCTTTGATCGTTCCCTGGAAGACCAGTAGCAGTTTTCGATGCACATCTGGAGGCATTCTGTAATCTGTGGACCTTCAAAGTGTAAATGAAACACAGATATTGCATCGGGATTGAATACAACAGTCACCTTGAGCACTTTCCTCCATATGAGTAATGTCCCTAACAGTCTACGCTTTCATCGTTTCCTGGAAGACCAGTAGTAGTTTCCGAAGCACATCTGAAAGCATTCTGTAATCTGTGGACTATCAGAGTGTTGATGAAACACAGAAATTGCATCGGGATTGATTACAACAGTCACCATGCGCACTTTCCTCCATGGGAGTAATGTCTCTAACAGTCTACGCTTGGATCTTTCCCAGGAAGACCAGTAGTAGTTTCCGATGCACATCTTTAGCCATTCTGTAATCTGTGGAGTATCAGAGTGTCATGAAACACAGAAATTGCATCGGGATTGAATACAACAGTCACCATGCTCACGTACCTCCATGGGGGTAATGTCTCAAAGAGTTTACGGTTCGATCGTTCTCTGGAAGACCAGTAGTAGTTTCCGATGCACATCTGGTGGCATTCTGTAATCTGTGGACTATCAGAGTGTTGATGAAACACAGAAATTGCATCGGAATTGAATACAACAGTCACCATGCGCACTTTCTCCACGGAACTAGTGTCTCAAACAGTCTACGCTTTGATTGTTCCCTGGAAGACCAGTAGTAGTAACCGATGCAAATCTGGAGGCATTCTGAAATCTGTGGACTAACTGATTGTTGATGAAACACAGAAATTGCATTGGGATTGATTACAACAGTCACCATGCGCACTTTCCTCCATGGAAGTAATGTCTCAAACAGTCTACGATTTGATCGTTCCCTGGAAGACCAGTAGTAGTTTCCGATGAGAATCTGGTGGCATTCTGTAATCTGTGGACTTTCAATGTGTTGTTAAAACACAGAAATTGCACCGGCAGTGAATACAACAGTCACAATCCGCATTTTCCTACATGGGAGTCATGTCTGGAACAGTCCACACTTTGATCGTTCCCTGGAGGACCAGTAGTAGTTTCCGATGCACATCTGGTGGCATTCTGTAATCTGTGGGCTATCAGAGAGTTGATGAAAACAGAAATTGCATCGGGATTGAATACAACAGTCACCATGCACACTTTCCTCCATGGGAGTAATGTCTCAAACAGTCTACGCTTTGATCGTTCCCTGGAAGACCAGTAGCAGTTTCCGATGCACATCTGGTGGCATTCTGTAATCTGTGGGGTATCAGAGTGTTGATGAAACACAGAGATTGCATCGGGATTGAATACAACAGTCACCATGCGCACTTTCCTCTATGGGAGTAAGGTCTCTAACAGTCTACACTTGGATCGTTCCCAGGAAGACCAGTAGTAGTTTACGATGCACATCTGGTGGCATTCTGTAATCTGTGGACTATCAGAGTGTTGATGAAACACAGAAATTACATCGGGATTGTATACAACAGTCACCATGCGCAGTTTCCTCCAGGAGAGTAATGTCTGAAACAGTCCACGCTTTGATCGTTCCCTGGAAGACCAGTAGTAGTTTCCGATGCACATCTTGTTGCATTCTGTAATCTGTGGACTATCAGAGTGTTGAAAAAACACAGAAATTGAATCCGGATTGAATACAACAGTCACCATGCGCACTTTCCTCCATGGGAGGAATGTCTCAAACAGTCTACGATTTGATCGTTCCCTGGAATATCAGTAGTAGTTTCCGATACACATCTGTAGGCATTCTGTAATCTGTGGACCTTCAAAGTGTAGATGAAACACAGAAATTGCCTCGGGAGTGAACACAACAGTCACAATCCGCACTTTCCTACTTGGCAGTAATGTCTGAAACAGTCTAGAATTTGATCGTTCCCTGTAAGACCAGTAGTGGTTTCCGATTCACAACTGGTGGCATTCTGTAATCTGTGGACTATCAGAGTGTTGACGAAACACAGCAATTGCATCGGGATTGAATACAACAGTCACGATGCTTACTTTCATCCATGGGAGTAATGTCTCAAACAGTCTACGCTTTGATCGTTCCCATGAAGACCAGTAGTAGTTTCCGATGCACAACTGTAATCTGTGGACTATCAGAGTGTTGATGAAACACAAAAATTGCATCGGGAGTGAATACAACAGTCACCATGCGCACTTTCTCCACGGAACTAGTGTCTCAAACAGTCTACGCTTTGATTGTTCCCTGGAAGACCAGTAGTAGTAACCGATGCAAATCTGGAGGCATTCTGAAATCTGTGGACTAACTGATTGTTGATGAAACACAGAAATTGCATTGGGATTGATTACAACAGTCACCATGCGCACGTTCCTCCATGGGAGTAATGTCTCTAACAGTCTACGCTTGGATCTTTCCCAGGAAGACCAGTAGTAGTTTTCGATGCACATCTTTAGCCATTCTGTAATCTGTGGAGTATCAGAGTGTCATGAAACACAGAAATTGCATCGGGATTGAATACAACAGTCACCATGCTCACCTACCTCCATGGGGGTAATGTCTCAAAGAGTTTACGGTTCGATCGTTCTCTGGAAGACCAGTAGTAGTTTCCGATGCACATCTGGTGGCATTCTGTAATCTGTGGACTATCAGAGTGTTGATGAAACACAGAAATTGCGTCGGGATTGAACACAACAGTCACAATACGCACTTACCTCCATGGGAGTAATGTCTGAAACAGTCCACGCTTTGATCGTTCCCTGAAAACGAGTAGTAGTTTCCGATGCACATCTGGTGGCATTCTGTAATCTGTGGACTATCAGAGTGTTGATGAAACACAGATATTGCATCGGGATTGAATACAACAGTCACCATGCACACTTTCCACCACAGAAGTAATGTCTCAAACAGTCTACGCTTTGATCGTTCCCTGGAACACAAGTAGTTGTTTCCGATGCACATCTGCTGGCATTCTGTAATCTGTGGACTATCAGAGAGTTGATGAAACACAGAAATTGCATCGGGATTGAACACAACAGTCACCATGCGCACTTTCCTCCACGGGAGGTATGTCTCAAACTGTCTACGCTTTGATCTTTCCCTGGAAGACCAGTAGTAGTTTACGATGCACATCTGGTGGCATTCTGTAATCTGTGGACTATCAGAGTGTTGATGAAACACAGAAATTACATCGGGATTGTATACAACAGTCACCATGCGCACTTTCCTCCAGGAGAGTAATGTCTGAAACAGTCCACGCTTTGATCGTTCCCTGGAAGACCAGTAGTAGTTTCCGATGCACATCTTGTTGCATTCTGTAATCTGTGGACTATCAGAGTGTTGAAAAAACACAGAAATTGCATCCGGATTGAATACAACAGTCACCATGCGCACTTTCCTCCATGGGAGGAATGTCTCAAACAGTCTACGATTTGATCGTTCCCTGGAATATCAGTAGTAGTTTCCGATACACATCTGTAGGCATTCTGTAATCTGTGGACCTTCAAAGTGTAGATGAAACACAGAAATTGCCTCGGGAGTGAACACAACAGTCACAATACGCACTTTCCTACTTGGCAGTAATGTCTGAAACAGTCTAGAATTTGATCGTTCCCTGTAAGACCAGTAGTGGTTTCCGATTCACAACTGGTGGCATTCTGTAATCTGTGGACTATCAGAGTGTTGACGAAACACAGCAATTGCATCGGGATTGAATACAACAGTCACGATGCTCACTTTCATCCATGGGAGTAATGTCTCAAACAGTCTACGCTTTGATCGTTCCCATGAAGACCAGTAGTAGTTTCCGATGCACAACTGTAATCTGTGGACTATCAGAGTGTTGATGAAACACAAAAATTGCATCGGGAGTGAATACAACAGTCACCATCCTCACTTTCCTCCGTGGGAGTAATGTCTCAAACAGTCTACGCTTTGATCGTTACCTGGAATACCAGTAGTAGTTTCCGATGCACATCTGGTGCCATTCTGTAATCTGTGGACTATCAGAGTGTTCATGAATCACAGAAATTGCATCGGGATTGAATACAACATTCACCATGCGCACTTTCCTCCACGGGAGTAATGTCTCGAACAGTCTACGCTTTTGTCGTTCCCTGGAAGACCAGTAGTAGTTCCGGATGTACATCTGGTGGCATTGTGTAATTTGTGGACTATCAGAGTGTTGATGAAACACAGATATTGCATCGGGATTGAATGCAACAGTCACCATCCGCACTTTCCTCCATGGAAGTAATGTCCCTAACAGTCTACGCTTTCATCGTTCCCTGGAAGACCAGTAGTTGTTTCCGAAGCACATCTGGTGGCATTCTGTAATCTGTGGACTATCAGAGTGTTGATGAAACACAGAAATTGCATCGGAATTGAATACAACAGTCACCATGCGCACTTTCTCCACGGAACTAGTGTCTCAAACAGTCTACGCTTTGATTGTTCCCTGGAAGACCAGTAGTAGTAACCGATGCAAATCTGGAGGCATTCTGAAATCTGTGGACTAACTGAATGTTGATGAAACACAGAAATTGCATTGGGATTGATTACAACAGTCACCATGCGCACTTTCCTCCATGGAAGTAATGTCTCAAACAGTCTACGATTTGATCGTTCCCTGGAAGACCAGTAGTAGTTTCCGATGGGAATCTGGTGGCATTCTGTAATCTGTGGACTTTCAATGTGTTGATGACACACAGAAATTGCACCGGCAGTGAATACAACAGTCACAATCCGCATTTTCCTACATGGGAGTCATGTCTGAAACAGTCCACACTTTGATCGTTCCCTGGAGGACCAGTAGTAGTTTCCGATGCACATCTGGTGGCATTCTGTAATCTGTGGGCTATCAGAGAGTTGATGAAAACAGAAATTGCATCGGGATTGAATACAACAGTCACCATGCACACTTTCCTCCATGGGAGTAATGTCTCAAACAGTCTACGCTTTGATCGTTCCCTGGAAGACCAGTAGCAGTTTCCGATGCACATCTGGTGGCATTCTGTAATCTGTGGGCTATCAGAGTGTTGATGAAACACAGAGATTACATCGGGATTGAATACAACAGTCACCATGCGCACTTTCCTCTATGGGAGTAAGGTCTCTAACAGTCTACACTTGGATCGTTCCCAGGAAAACCAGTAGTTGTTTCCGTTGCACATCTGGAGGCATTCTGTAATCTGTGGAGTATCAGAGTGTTGATGAAACACAGAAATTGCATCGGGATTGAATACAACAGTCACCATGCTCACCTACCTCCATGGGGGTAATGTGTCAAAGAGTTTACGGTTCGATCGTTCCCTGGAAGACCAGTAGAAGTTTCCGATGCACATCTGGTGGCATTCTGTAATCTGTGGACTATCAGAGTGTTCATGAATCACAGAAATTGCATCGGGATTGAATACAACAGTCACCATGCGCACTTTCCTCCATGAGAGTAATGTCTCAAACAGTCTACGCTTTGATCGTTTCCTGGAAGACCAGTAGTGGTTCCGGATGTACATCTGGTGGCATTGTGTAATTTGTGGACTATCAGAGTGTTGATGAAACACAGAAATTGCATCGGGATTGAATACCACAGTCACCATCCGCACTTTCCTCCTTGGAAGTAATGTCTCAAACAGTCCACGATTTGATCGTTCTTTGGAAGACCAGTAGCAGTTTCTGATGCAATTCTGGTGGCATTCTGTAATCCGTGACCTATCAGAGTGTTGATGAAACACAGAAATTGCATCGGGATTGAATACGACAGTCACCATGCGCACTTTCCTCCACGGGAGGTATGTCTCAAACTGTCTACGCTTTGATCGTTCCCTGGAAGACCAGTAGCAGTTTTCGATGCACATCTGGAGGCATTCTGTAATCTGTGGACCTTCAAAGTGTAAATGAAACACAGATATTGCATCGGGATTGAATACAACAGTCACCATGAGCACTTTCCTCCATATGAGTAATGTCCCTAACAGTCTACGCTTTCATCGTTTCCTGGAAGACCAGTAGTAGTTTCCGAAGCACATCTGAAAGCATTCTGTAATCTGTGGACTATCAGAGTTTTGATGAAACACAGAAATTGCATCGGGATTGAATACAACAGTCACCATGCGCACTTACTCCACGGAACTAGTGTCTCAAACAGTCTACGCTTTGATTGTTCCCTGGAAGACCAGTAGTAGTAACCGATTCAAATCTGGAGGCATTCTGAAATCTGTGGACTAACTGATTGTTGATGAAACACAGAAATTGCATTGGGATTGATTACAACAGTCACCATGCGCACTTTCCTCCATGGGAGTAATGTCTCTAACAGTCTACGCTTGGATCTTTCCCAGGAAGACCAGTAGTAGTTTCCGATGCACATCTTTAGCCATTCTGTAATCTGTGGAGTATCAGAGTGTCATGAAACACAGAAATTGCATCGGGATTGAATACAACAGTCACCATGCTCACCTACCTCCATGGGGGTAATGTCTCAAAGAGTTTACGGTTCGATCGTTCTCTGGAAGACCAGTAGTAGTTTCCGATGCACATCTGGTGGCATTCTGTAATCTGTGGACTATCAGAGTGTTGATGAAACACAGAAATTGCGTCGGGATTGAATACAACAGTCACAATACGCACTTTCCTCCATGGGAGTAATGTCTGAAACAGTCCACGCTTTGATCGTTCCCTGAAAACCAGTAGTAGTTTGCGATGCACATCTGGTGGCATTCTGTAATCTGTGGACTCTCAGAGTGTTGATGAAACACAGAAATTGCATCGGGATTGAATACAACAGTCACCATGCACACTTTCCACCACAGAAGTAATGTCTCAAACAGTCTACGCTTTGATCGTTCCCTGGAACACAAGTAGTTGTTTCCGATGCACATCTGGTGGCATTCTGTAATCTGTGGACTATCAGAGAGTTGATGAAACACAGAAATTGCATCGGGATTGAACACAACAGTCACGATGCGCACTTTCTTCCACGGGAGGTATGTCTCAAACTGTCTACGCTTTGATCGTTCCCTGGAAGACCAGTAGTAGTTTACGATGCACATCTGGTGGCATTCTGTAATCTGTGGACTATCAGAGTGTTGATGAAACACAGAAATTACATCGTGATTGTATACAACAGTCACCATGCGCACTTTCCTCCAGGAGAGTAATGTCTGAAACAGTCCACGCTTTGATCGTTCCCTGGAAGACCAGTAGTAGTTTCCGATGCACATCTTGTTGCATTCTGTAATCTGTGGACTATCAGAATGTTGAAAAAACACAGAAATTGCATCAGGATTGAATACAACAGTCACCATGCGCACTTTCCTCCATGGGAGGAATGTCTCAAACAGTCTACGATTTGATCGTTCCCTGGAATATCAGTAGTAGTTTCCGATACACATCTGTAGAAATTCTGTAATCTGTGGACCTTCAAAGTGTAGATGAAACACAGAAATTGCCTCGGGAGTGAACACAACAGTCACAATCCGCACTTTCCTACTTGGCAGTAATGTCTGAAACAGCCTACAATTTGATCGTTCCCTGTAAGACCAGTAGTGGTTTCCGATTCACAACTGGTGGCATTCTGTAATCTGTGGACTATCAGAGTGTTGACGAAACACAGCAATTGCATCGGGATTGAATACAACAGTCACGATGCTCACTTTCATCGATGGGAGTAATGTCTCAAACAGTCTACGCTTTGATCGTTCCCATGAAGACCAGTAGTAGTTTCCGATGCACAACTGTAATCTGTGGACTATCAGAGTGTTGATGAAACACAAAAATTGCATCGGGAGTGAATACAACAGTCACCATCCTCACTTTCCTCCATGGGAGTAATGTCTCAAACAGTCTACGCTTTGATTGTTACCTGGAATACCAGTAGTAGTTTCCGATGCACATCTGGTGCCATTCTGTAATCTGTGGACTATCAGAGTGTTCATGAATCACAGAAATTGCATCGGGATTGAATACAACATTCACCATGCGCACTTTCCTCCACGGGTGTAATGTCTCAAACAGTCTACGCTTTTGTCGTTCCCTGGAAGACCAGTAGTAGTTCCGGATGTACATCTGGTGGCATTCTGTAATCTGTGGGCTATCAGAGAGTTGATGAAACACAGACATTGCATCGGGATTGTATGCAACAGTCACCATGCGCACTTTTCTCCATGGGAGTAATGTTTCAAACAGTCTACGCTTTGATCGTTCCCTGGAATATCAGTAGTAGTTTCCGATACACATCTGTAGGCATTCTGTAATCTGTGGACCTTCAAAGTGTAGATGCAACACAGAAATTGCCTCGGGAGTGAACACAACAGTCACAATCCGCACTTTCCTACTTGGCAGTAATGTCTGAAACAGTCTACAATTTGATCGTTCCCTGGAAGACCAGTAGTGGTTTCCGATTCACAACTGGTGGCATTCTGTAACCTGTGGACTATCAGAGTGCTGACGAAACACAGCAATTGCATCGGGATTGAATACAACAGTCACCATGCTCACTTTCATCCATGGGAGTAATGTCTCAAACAGTCTACGATTTGATCGTTCCCATGAAGACCAGTAGTAGTTTCCGATGCACATCTGTAATCTGTGGACTATCAGAGTGTTGATGAAACACAAAAATTGCATTTATAGTGAATACAACAGTCACCATCCTCACTTTCCTCCATGGGAGTAACGTTTCAAACAGTCAACGCTTTGATTGTTCCCTGGAAGACCAGTATAGTTTCCGATGAACATCTGGAGGCATTCTGAAATCTGTGGTCTAACTGATTGTTGATGAAACACAGAAAATGCATTGGGATTGATTACAACAGTCACCATGCGCACTTTCCTACATGGGAGTAATGTCTCTAACAGTCTACGCTTGGATCGTTCCCAGGAAGCTCAGTAGTAGTTTCCGATGAACATCTGGAGCCATTCTGTAATCTGTGGAGTATCAGAGTGTTTATGAAACACAGAAATTGCATCGGGATTGAATACAACAGTCACCATGCGCACCTTCCTCCATGGGAGTAATGTCTCAAACAGTCTACGCTTTGGTCGTTCCCTGGAAGACCAGTAGTAGTTTCGTATGCACATCTAGAGTCATTCTGTAATCTGTGCAGTATCAGAGTGTTGATGAAACACAGAAATTGCATCGGGATTGAATACAACAGTCACCATGCGCACTTTAATACATGTTAGTAACGTCTCAAACAGTCTACGCTTTGATCGTTCCCTGGAAGACCAGTAGTAGTTTCCGATGCACATCTGTAATCTGTGGACTATCAGAGTGTTGATGAAACACAAAAATTGCATCGGGGGTGAATACAACAGTCACCATCCTCACTTTCCTCAATGGGAGAAATGTCTCAAACAGTCTACGCTTTGATCGTTCCCTGGAATACCAGTAGTAGTTTCCGGTGCACATCTGGTGCCATTCTGTAACCTGTGGACTATCAGAGTGTTCATGAATCACAGAAATTGCATCGGTATTGAATACAACAGTCACCATGCACACTTTCCTCCATGGGAGTAATGTCTCAAACAGTCTACGCTTTGATCGTTCCCTGGAAGACCAGCAGCAGTTTCCGATGCACATCTGGTGGCATTCTGTAATCTGTGGGCTATCAGAGTGTTGATGAAACACAGAAATTGCATCGGGATTGAATACAACAGTCACCATGCGCACTTTCCTCCACATGAGTAATGTCTCAAACAGTATACGCTTTGATCGTTCCCTGGAAAACCAGTAGTAGTTTCCGATGCACATCTGGAGGCATTCTCTAATCTGTGGACCTTCAAAGTGTTGATGAAACACAGATATTGCATCGGGATTGATTACAACAGTCACCAAGCGCACTTTCCTCCATATGAGTAATGTCGCTAACAGTCTACGCTTTGATAGTTCCCTGGAAGACCAGTAGTAGTTTCCGATGCACATCTGGAGGCATTCTGTAGTCTGTGGACTATCAGAGTGTTGACGAAACACAGAAATTGCATCGGGATTGAATACAACAGTCACGATGCTCACTTTCATCCATGGGAGTAATGTCCCTAACAGTCTACGCTCTGATCGTACCCTGGAAGACCAGTAGTAGTTTCCGATGCACATCTGGAGGCATTCTGTAATCTGTGGACTATCAGAGTGTTGATGAAACACTGAAATTGCGTCGGGATTGAATACAACAGTCACCATGCGCACTTTCCTCCATGGGAGTAATGTCTCAAACAGTCTACGATTTGATCGTTCCCTGGAAGACCAGTAGTAGTTTCCGATGCACATCTGTAATCTGTGGACTATCAGAGTGTTGATGAACACAAAAATTGCATTGATAGTGAATACAACAGTCACCATCCTCACTTTCCTCCATGGGAGTAATGTTTCAAACAGTCTACGCTTTGATTGTTCCCTGGAAGACCAGTATAGTTTCCGATGAACATCTGGAGGCATTCTGAAATCTGTGGAGTATCAGAGTGTTTATGAAACACAGATATTGCATACGGATTGAATGCAACAGTCACCATCCGCACTTTCCTCCATGGAAGAAATGTCTCAAACAGTCTACGCTTTGATCGTTCCCTGGAAGACCAGTAGTAGTTTCCGATGAAAATCTGGTGGCATTCTGTTATCTGTGGACCTTCAATGTGTTGATGAAACACAGAAATTGCACTTGCAGTGAATACAACAGTCACAATCCGCATTTTCCTACATCGGAGTAATGTCTGAAACAGTCTACAATTTTATCGTTCCCTGGAAAACCAGTAGTAGTTTCCGATGCACATCTGGTGGCATTCTGTAATCTGTGGGCTATCAGAGAGTTGATGAAACACAGAAATAGCATCAGGATTGAATACAACAGTCACCATGCACACTTTCCTCCATGGGAGTAATGTCTCAAACAGTCTACGCTTTGATCGTTTCCTGGAAGACCAGTAGCAGTTTCCTATGCACATCTGGTGGCATTCTGTAATCTGTGGGCTATCAGAGTGTTGATGAAACACAGAAATTGCATCGGGATTGAATACAACAGTCACCATGCGCACTTTCCTCCACATGAGTAATGTCTCAAACAGTCTACGCTTTGATCGTTCCCTGGAAAAACAGTAGTAGTTTCAGATGCACATCTGGAGGCATTCTGTAATCTGTGGAAGTTCAAAGTGTTCATGAAACACAGATATTGCATCGGGATTGAATACAACAGTCACCATGCGCACTTTCCTCCATATGAGTAATGTCCCTAACAGTCTACGCTTTGATCGTTCCCTGGAAGACCAGTAGTAGTTTCCGATGCACATCTAGTGTGATTCTGTAATCTGTGCACTACCAGAGTGTTGATGAAACACAGAAATTGCATCGGGATTGAATACAACAGTCACCATGCGCACTTTCCTCCATGTTAGTAATGTCTCAAACAGTCTACGCTTAGATCGTTCCCTGGAAGACCAGTGGTAGTTTCCAATTCACATCTGGAGGCATTCTGTAATCTGTGGACTATCAGAGTGTTGATGAAACACAGATTTGCATCGGGATTGAATACAACAGTCACCATGCGCACTTTCCTCCATGGGAGTAAAGTCTCAAACAGTCTACGATTTGATCGCTCCCTGAAATATCAGTAGTAGTTTCCGATACACATCTGGAGGCATTCTGTAATCTGTGGACTATCAGAGTGTTCATGAATCACAGAAATTCCATCGGGATTGAATACAACAGTCACCATGCGCACTTTCCTCCATGGGAGTAATGTCTCAAACAGTCTACGCTTTGATCGTTCCCTGGAAGACCAGTAGTAGTTTCCGATGCACATCTGTAATCTGTGGACTATCAGAGTGTTGATGAAACACAAAAATTGCATCGGGAGTGAATACAACAGTCACCATCCTCACTTTCCTCCATGGGAGTAATGTCTCAAACAGTCTACGCTTTAATCAGTCCCTGGAAGACCAGTAGTAGTTTCCGATGCACATCTGGTGGCATTCTGTAATCTGTTTACTATCAGTGTGTTCATGAATCAGAGAAATTGCATCGGGATTGAATACAACAGTCACCATGCGCACTTTCCTCCACGGGAGTAATGTCTCAAACAGTCTACGCTTTCATCGGTCCCTGGAAGACCAGTAGTAGTTCCGGATGTACATCTGGTGGCATTGTGTAATTTGTGGACTATCAGAGTGTTGATGAAACACAGATATTGCATCGGGATTGAATGCAACAGTCACCATGCGCAGTTTCCTCCACACGATTAATGTCTCAAACAGTCTACGCTTTGATCGTTCCCTGGAAAAACAGTAGTAGTTTCCGATGCACATCTGGAGGCATTCTGTAATCTGTGGACCTTCAAAGCGTTGATGAAACACAGATATTGCATCGGGATTGAATACAACAGTCACCATGCACACTTTCCTCCATATGAGTAATGTCCCTAACAGTCTACGCTTTGATCGTTCCCTGGAAGACCAGTAGTAGTTTCCGATGCACATCTGGAGGCATTCTGAAATCTGTGGACTAACTGATTGTTGATGAAACACAGAAATTGCATTGGGATTGAATACAACAGTCACTATACGCCCATTCCTCCATGGCAGTAATGTCTCAAACAGTCTACGATTTGATCGCTCCCTGGAATATCAGTAGTAGTTTCCGATACACATCAGGAGGCATTCTGTAATCTGTGGACTATCAGAGTGTTGATGAAACACAGATATTGCATCGGGATTGAATGCAACAGTCACCATCCGCACTTTCCTCAATGGAACTAATGTCTCAAACAGTCTACGCTTTGATCGTTCCCTGGAAGACCAGTAGTAGTTTCCGATGAAAATCTGGTGGCATTCTGTAATCTGTGGACCTTCAATGTGTTGATGAAACACAGAAATTGCACCGGCAGTGAATACAACGGTCACAATCCGCATTTTCCTACATGGGAGTAATGTCTGAAACAGTCTACAATTTGATCGTTCCCTGGAAGACCAGTAGTAGTTTCCGATGCACATCTGGTGGCATTCTGTAATCTGTGGGCTATCAGGGAGTTGATGAAACACAGAAATTGCATCGGGAATGAATACAACAGTCACCATGCACACATTCCTCCATGGGAGTAATGTCTCAAACAGTCTACGTTTTTGATCGTTCCCTGGAAGACCAGTAGCAGTTTCCGATGCACATCTGGTGGCATTCTGTAATCTGTGGGCTATCAGAGTGTTGATGAAACACAGAAATTGCATCGGGATTGTATACAACAGTCACCATGCGCACTTTCCTCCACATGAGTAATGTCTCAAACAGTCTACGCTTTGATCGTTCCCTGGAAAACCAATAGTAGTTTCCGATGCACATCTGGAGGCATTCTGTAATCTGTGGACCTTCAAAGTGTTGATGAAACACAGATATTGCATCGGGATTGAATACAACAGTCACCATGCGCACTTTCCTCCATATGAGTAATGTCCCTAACAGTCTACGCTTCGATCGTTCCCTGCAAGACCAGTAGTAGTTTCCGATGCACATCTGGAGGCATTCTGTAGTCTGTGGACTATCAGAGTGTTGATGAAACACAGAAATTGCTTCGGGATTGAATACAACAGTCCCCATGCGCACTTTCTCCACGGAAGTAATGTCTCAAACAGTCTACGCTTTGATTGTTCCCTGGAAGACCAGTAGTAGATTCCGACGCACATCTGGAGGCATTCTGTAATCTGTGGACTATCAGAGTGTTGACGAAACACAGAAATTGCATCGGGATTGAATACAACAGTCACCATGCGCACTTTCTCCACGGAAGTAATGTCTCAAACAGTCTACGCTTTGATCGTTCCCTGGAAGACCAGCAGTAGTTTCCGATGCACATCTAGTGTGATTCTGTAATCTGTGCACTACCAGAGTGTTGATGAAACACAGAAATTGCATCGGGATTGAATACAACAGTCACCATGCGCACTTTCCTCCTTGTTAGTAATGTCCCAAACAGTCTACGCTTTGATCGTTCCCTGGAAGACCAGTGGTAGTTTCCAATTCACATCTGGAGGCATTCTGTAATCTGTGGACTATCAGAGTGTTGATGAAACACAGATTTGCATCGGGATTGAATACAACAGTCACCATGCGCACTTTCCTCCATGGGAGTAATGTCTCAAACAGTCTACGATTTGATCGCTCCCTGGAATATCAGTAGTAGTTTCCGATACACATCAGGAGGCATTCTGTAATCTGTGGACTATCAGAGTGTTGATGAAACACAGATATTGCATCGGGATTGAATGCAACAGTCACCATCCGCACTTTCCTCAATGGAACTAATGTCTCAAACAGTCTACGCTTTGATCGTTCCCTGGAAGACCAGTAATAGTTTCCGATGAAAATCTGGTGGCATTCTGTAATCTGTGGACCTTCAATGTGTTGATGAAACACAGAAATTGCACCGGCAGTGAATACAACGGTCACAATCCGCATTTTCCTACATGGGAGTAATGTCTGAAACAGTCTACAATTTGATCGTTCCCTGGAAGACCAGTAGTAGTTTCCGATGCACATCTGGTGGCATTCTGTAATCTGTGGGCTATCAGGGAGTTGATGAAACACAGAAATTGCATCGGGAATGAATACAACAGTCACCATGCACACATTCCTCCATGGGAGTAATGTCTCAAACAGTCTACGTTTTTGATCGTTCCCTGGAAGACCAGTAGCAGTTTCCGATGCACATCTGGTGGCATTCTGTAATCTGTGGGCTATCAGAGTGTTGATGAAACACAGAAATTGCATCGGGATTGTATACAACAGTCACCATGCGCACTTTCCTCCACATGAGTAATGTCTCAAACAGTCTACGCTTTGATCGTTCCCTGGAAAACCAATAGTAGTTTCCGATGCACATCTGGAGGCATTCTGTAATCTGTGGACCTTCAAAGTGTTGATGAAACACAGATATTGCATCGGGATTGAATACAACAGTCACCATGCGCACTTTCCTCCATATGAGTAATGTCCCTAACAGTCTACGCTTCGATCGTTCCCTGCAAGACCAGTAGTAGTTTCCGATGCACATCTGGAGGCATTCTGTAGTCTGTGGACTATCAGAGTGTTGATGAAACACAGAAATTGCTTCGGGATTGAATACAACAGTCCCCATGCGCACTTTCTCCACGGAAGTAATGTCTCAAACAGTCTACGCTTTGATTGTTCCCTGGAAGACCAGTAGTAGATTCCGACGCACATCTGGAGGCATTCTGTAATCTGTGGACTATCAGAGTGTTGACGAAACACAGAAATTGCATCGGGATTGAATACAACAGTCACCATGCGCACTTTCTCCACGGAAGTAATGTCTCAAACAGTCTACGCTTTGATCGTTCCCTGGAAGACCAGCAGTAGTTTCCGATGCACATCTAGTGTGATTCTGTAATCTGTGCACTACCAGAGTGTTGATGAAACACAGAAATTGCATCGGGATTGAATACAACAGTCACCATGCGCACTTTCCTCCTTGTTAGTAATGTCCCAAACAGTCTACGCTTTGATCGTTCCCTGGAAGACCAGTGGTAGTTTCCAATTCACATCTGGAGGCATTCTGTAATCTGTGGACTATCAGAGTGTTGATGAAACACAGATTTGCATCGGGATTGAATACAACAGTCACCATGCGCACTTTCCTCCATGGGAGTAATGTCTCAAACAGTCTACGATTTGATCGCTCCCTGGAATATCAGTAGTAGTTTCCGATACACATTTGGAGGCATTCTGTACTCTGTTGACTATCAGAGTGTTCATGAATCACAGAAATTGCATCGGGATTGAATACAACAGTCACCATGCGCACTTTCCTCCATGGGAGTAATGTCTCAAACAGTCTACGCTTTGATCGTTCCCTGGAAGACCAGTAGTAGTTTCCGATGCACATCTGTAATCTGTGGACTATCAGAGTGTTGATGAAACACAAAAATTGCATCGGGAGTGAATACAACAGTCACCATCCTCACTTTCCTCCATGGGAGTAATGTCTCAAACAGTCTACGCTTTAATCGTTCCCTGGAAGACCAGTAGTAGTTTCCGATGCACATCTGGTGGCATTCTGTAATCTGTGGACTATCAGAGTGTTCATGAATCAGAGAAATTGCATCGGGATTGAATACAACAGTCACCATGCGCACTTTCCTCCACGGGAGTAATGCCTCAAACAGTCTACGCTTTGATCGTTCCCTGGAAGACCAGTAGTAGTTCCGGATGTACATCTGGTGGCATTGTGTAATTTGTGGACTATCAGTGTGTTGATGAAACACAGATATTGCATCGGGATTGAATGCAACAGTCACCATGCGAGCTTTCCTCCACATGAGTAATGTCTCAAACAGTCTACGCTTTGATCGTTCCCTGGAAAAACAGTAGTAGTTTCCGATGCACATCTGGAGGCATTCTGTAATCTGTGGACCTTCAAAGTGTTGATGAAACACAGATATTGCATCGAGATTGAATACAACAGTCACCATGCGCACTTTCCTCCATATGAGTAATGTCCCTAACAGTCTACGCTTTGATCGTTCCCTGGAAGACCAGTAGTAGTTTCCGATGCACATCTGGAGGCATTCTGAAATCTGTGGACTAACTGATTGTTGATGAAACACAGAAATTGCATTGGGATTGAATACAACAGTCACTATACGCCCATTCCTCCATGGCAGTAATGTCTCTAACTGTCTACGCTTGGATCGTTCCCAGGAAGACCAGTACTAGTTTCCGATGCACATCTGGAGCCATTCTGTAATCTGTGGAGTATCAGAGTGTTGATGAAACACAGAAATTGCATCGGGATTGAATACAACAGTCACCATGCGCACTTTCCTCCATGTTAGTAATGTCTCAAACAGTCTACGCTTTGATCGTTCCCTGGAAGACCAGTGGTAGTTTCCATTTCACATCTGAAGGCATTCTGTAATCTGTGGACTATCAGAGTGTTGATGAAACACAGATTTGCATCGGGATTGAATACAACAGTTACCATGCGCACTTTCCTCCATGGGAGTAATGTCTCAAACAGTCTACGATTTGATCGCTCCCTGGAATATCAGTAGTAGTTTCCGATACACATCAGGAGGCATTCTGTAATCTGTGGACTATCAGAGTGTTGATGAAACACAGATATTGCATCGGGATTGAATGCAACAGTCACCATCCGCACTTTCCTCAATCGAAGTAATGTCTCAAACAGTCTACGCTTTGATCGTTCCCTGGAAGACCAGTAGTAGTTTCCGATGAAAATCTGGTGGCAGTCTGTAATCTGTGGACCTTCAATGTGTTGATGAAACACAGAAATTGCACCGGCAGTGAATACAACGGTCACAATCCGCATTTTCCTACATGGGAGTAATGTCTGAAACAGTCTACAATTTGATCGTTCCCTGGAAGACCAGTAGTAGTTTCCGATGCACATCTGTTGGCATTCTGTAATCTGTGGGCAATCAGGGAGTTGATGAAACACAGAAATTGCATCGGGAATGAATACAACAGTCACCATGCACACATTCCTCCATGGGAGTAATGTCTCAAACAGTCTACGTTTTTGATCGTTCCCTGGAAGACCAGTAGCAGTTTCCGATGCACATCTGGTGGCATTCTGTAATCTGTGGGCTATCAGAGTGTTGATGAAACACAGAAATTGCATCGGGATTGTATACAACAGTCACCATGCGCACTTTCCTCCACATGAGTAACGTCTCAAACAGTCTACGCTTTGATCGTTCCCTGGAAAACCAGTAGTAGTTTCCGATGCACATCTGGAGGCATTCTGTAATCTGTGGACCTTCAAAGTGTTGATGAAACACAGAAATTGCACCGGCAGTGAATACAACGGTCACAATCCGCATTTTCCTACATGGGAGTAATGTCTGAAACAGTCTACAATTTGATCATTCCCTGGAAGACCAGTAGTAGTTTCCGATGCACATCTGGTGGCATTCTGTAATCTGTGGGCTATCAGGGAGTTGATGAAACACAGAAATTGCATCGGGAATGAATACAACAGTCACCATGCACACATTCCTCCATGGGAGTAATGTCTCAAACAGTCTACGTTTTTGATCGTTCCCTGGAAGACCAGTAGCAGTTTCCGATGCACATCTGGTGGCATTCTGTAATCTGTGGGCTATCAGAGTGTTGATGAAACACAGAAATTGCATCGGGATTGTATACAACAGTCACCATGCGCACTTTCCTCCATATGAGTAATGTCCCTAACAGTCTACGCTTCGATCGTTCCCTGCAAGACCAGTAGTAGTTTCCGATGCACATCTGGAGGCATTCTGTAATCTGTGGACTATCAGAGTGTTGATGAAACACAGAAATTGCTTCGGGATTGAATACAACAGTCCCCATGCGCACTTTCTCCACGGAAGCAATGTCTCAAACAGTCTACGCTTTGATTGTTCCCTGGAAGACCAGTAGTAGATTCCGACGCACATCTGGAGGCATTCTGTAATCTGTGGACTATCGGAGTGTTGACGAAACACAGAAATTGCATCGGGATTGAATACAACAGTCACCATGCGCACTTTCTCCACGGAAGTAATGTCTCAAACAGTCTACGCTTTGATTGTTCCCTGGAAGACCAGTAGTAGTTTCCGATGCAAATCTGGAGGCATTCTGAAGTCTGTGGACTAACTGATTATTGATGAAACACAGAAATTGCATCGGGATTGAATACAACAGTCACCATGCGCTCTTTCCTCCATATGAGTAATGTCCCTAACAGTCTACGCTTTGATCGTACCCTGGAAAACCAGTAGTAGTTTCCGATGCACATCTGGAGTTATTCTGTAATCTGTGGACTATCAGAGTGTTGATGAAACACAGAAATTGCATCGGGATTGAATACAACAGTCACCATGCACACTTTCCTCCATGGGAGTAATGTCTCAAACAGTCTACGATTAGATCGTTCCCTGGAAGACCAGTAGTAGTTTCCGATGCACATCTGTAATCTGTGCACTATCAGAGTGTTGATGAACACAAAAATTGCATCGGGAGTGAATACAACAGTCACCATCCTCACTTTCCTCCATGGGAATAATGTCTCATACAGTCTACGCTTTGATCGTTCCCTGGAAGACCAGTAGTAGTTTCCGATGCACATCTGGTGGCATTCTGTAATCTGTGGACTATCAGATTGTTCATGAATCACAGAAATTGCATCGGGATTGAATACAACAGTCACCATGCGCACTTTCCTCCACGTGAGTAATGTCTCAAACAGTCTACGCTTTGATCGTTCCCTGGAAGACCAGTAGTAGTTCCGGATGTACATCTGGTGGCATTGTGTAATTTGTGGACTATCAGAGTGTTGATGAAACACAGATATTGCATCGGGATTGAATGCAACACTCACCATCCGCACTTTCCTCAATGGAAGAAATGTCTCAAACAGTCTACGCTTTGATCGTTCCCTGGAAGACCAGTAGTAGTTTCCGATGCACATCTGGTGGCATTCTGTAATATGTGGACCTTCAATGTGTTGATGAAACACAGAAATTGCACTTGCAGTGAATACAACAGTCACAATCCGCATTTTCCTACATCGGAGTAATGTCTGAAACAGTCTACAATTTGATCGTTCCCTGGAAGACCAGTAGTAGTTTCCGATGCACATCTGGTGGCATTCTGTAATCTGTGGGTTATCAGAGAGTTGATGAAACACAGAAATTGCATCAGGATTGAATACAACAGTCACCATGCACACTTTCCACCATGGGAGTAATGTCTCAAACAGTCTACGCTTTGATCGTTCCCTGGAAGACCAGTAGCAGTTTCCGATGCACATCTGGTGGCATTCTGTAATCTGTGGGCTATCAGAGTGTTGATGAAACACAGAAATTGCATCAGGATTGAATACAACAGTCACCATGCGCACTTTCCTCCATATGAGTAATGTCCCTAACAGTCTACGCTTTGATCGCTCCCTGGAAGACCAGTAGTAGTTTCCGATGCACATCTGGAGGCATTCTGAAATCTGTGGACTAACTGATTGTTGATGAAACACAGAAATTGCATTGGGATTGATTACAACAGTCACTATTCGCCCTTTCCTCCATGGGAGTAATGTCTCTAACTGTCTACGCTTGGATCGTTCCCAGGAAAACCATTAGTAGTTTCCGATGCACATCTAGAGCCATTCTGTAATCTGTGGAGTATCAGAGTGTTGATGAAACACAGAAATTGCATCGGGATTGAATACAACAGTCACCATGCACACCTTCCTCAATGGGAGTAATGTCTCGAAGAGTTTACGCTTTGATCGTTCCCTGGAAGACCAGTAGTAGTTTCCGATGCACATTTAGTGTCATTCTGTAATCTGTGCACTATCAGAGTGTTGATGAAACACAGAAATTGCATCGGGATTGAATACAACAGTCACCATGCGCACTTTCCTCCACGGGAGCAATGTCTCAAACAGTCTACGCTTTGATCGTTCCCTGGAAGACCAGTAGTAGTTCCGGATGTACATCTGGTTCCATTGTATAATTTGTGGACTATCAGAGTGTTGATGAAACACAGATATTGCATCGTTATTGAATGCAACAGTCACCATGCGCACTTTCCTCCACATGAGTAATGTCTCAAACAGTCTACGCTTTGATCGTTCCCTGGAAAAACAGTAGTAGTTTCCGATGCACATCTGGAGGCATTCTGTAATCTGTGGACCTTCAAAGTGTTGATGAAACACAGATATTGCATCGGGATTGAATACAACAGTCACCATGCACACTTTCCTCCATATGAGTAATGTCCCTAACAGTCTACGCTTTGATCGTTCCCTGGAAGACCAGTAGTAGTTTCCGATGCACATCTGGATGCATTCTGATATCTGTGGACTAACTGATTGTTGATGAAACACAGAAATTGCATTGGGATTGAATACAACAGTCACTATTCGCCCATTCCTCCATGGGAGTAATGTCTCTAACTGTCTACGCTTGGATCGTTCCCAGGAAGACCAGTACTAGTTTCCGATGCACATCTGGAGCCATTCTGTAATCTGTGGAGTATCAGAGTGTTGATGAAACACAGAAATTGCATCGGGATTGAATACAACAGTCACCATGCGCACCTTCCTCCATGGGAGTAATGTCTCAAAGAGTGTACGCTTTGATCGTTCCCTGGAAGACCAGTAGTAGTTTCCGATGCACATCTAGTGTCATTCTGTAATCTGTGCACTATCAGAGTGTTGATGAAACACAGAAATTGCATCGGGATTGAATACAACAGTCACCATGCGCACTTTCCTCCATGTTAGTAATGTCTCAAACAGTCTACGCTTTGATCGTTCCCTGGAAGACCAATGGTAGTTTCCATTTCACATCTGAAGGCATTCTGTAATCTGTGGACTATCAGAGTGTTGATGAAACACAGATTTGCATCGGGATTGAATACAACAGTTACCATGCGCACTTTCCTCCATGGGAGTAATGTCTCAAACAGTCTACGATTTGATCGCTCCCTGGAATATCAGTAGTAGTTTCCGATACACATCAGGAGGCATTCTGTAATCTGTGGACTATCAGAGTGTTGATGAAACACAGATATTGCATCGGGATTGAATGCAACAGCCACCATCCGCACTTTCCTCAATCGAAGTAATGTCTCAAACAGTCTACGCTTTGATCGTTCCCTGGAAGACCAGTAGTAGTTTCCGATGAAAATCTGGTGGCAGTCTGTAATCTGTGGACCTTCAATGTGTTGATGAAACACAGAAATTGCACCGGCAGTGAATACAACGGTCACAATCCGCATTTTCCTACATGGGAGTAATGTCTGAAACAGTCTACAATTTGATCGTTCCCTGGAAGACCAGTAGTAGTTTCCGATGCACATCTGGTGGCATTCTGTAATCTGTGGGCAATCAGGGAGTTGATGAAACACAGAAATTGCATCGGGAATGAATACAACAGTCACCATGCACACATTCCTCCATGGGAGTAATGTCTCAAACAGTCTACGTTTTTGATCGTTCCCTGGAAGACCAGTAGCAGTTTCCGATGCACATCTGGTGGCATTCTGTAATCTGTGGGCTATCAGAGTGTTGATGAAACACAGAAATTGCATCGGGATTGTATACAACAGTCACCATGCGCACTTTCCTCCATGGGAGTAATGTCTCAAACAGTCTACGCTTTGATCGTTCCCTGGAAGACCAGTAGTAGTTTCCGATGCACATCTGTAATCTGTGGACTATCAGAGTGTTGATGAAACACAAAAATTGCATCGGGAGTGAATACAACAGTCACCATCCTCACTTTCCTCCATGGGAGTAATGTCTCAAACAGTCTACGATTTGATCGTTCCCTGGAAGACCAGTAGTAGTTTCCGATGCACATCTGGAGGCATTCTGTAATCTGTGGACTATCAGAGTGTTGATGAAACAAAGAAATTGCTTCGGGATTGAATACAACAGTCCCCATGCGCACTTTCTCCACGGAAGTAATGTCTCAAACAGTCTACGCTTTGATTGTTCCCTGGAAGACCAGTAGTAGTTTCCGATGCACATCTGGAGGCATTCTGAAATCTGTGGACTAACTGATTATTGATGAAACACAGAAATTGCATCGGGATTGAATACAACAGTCACCATGCGCTCTTTCCTCCATATGAGTAATGTCCCTAACAGTCTACGCTTTGATCGTACCCTGGAAAACCAGTAGTAGTTTCCGATGCACATCTGGAGTTATTCTGTAATCTGTGGACTATCAGAGTGTTGATGAAACACAGAAATTGCATCGGGATTGAATACAACAGTCACCATGCACACTTTCCTCCATGGAAGTAATGTCTCAAACAGTCTACGATTTGATCGTTCCCTGGAAGACCAGTAGTAGTTTCCGATGCACATCTGTAATCTGTGCACTATCAGAGTGTTGATGAACACAAAAATTGCATCGGGAGTGAATACAACAGTCACCATCCTCACTTTCCTCCATGGGAATAATGTCTCAAACAGTCTACGCTTTGATCGTTCCCTGGAAGACCAGTAGTAGTTTCCGATGCACATCTGGTGGCATTCTGTAATCTGTGGACTATCAGATTGTTCATGAATCACAGAAATTGCATCGGGATTGAATGCAACAGACACCATGCGCACTTTCCTCCACGTGAGTAATGTCTCAAACAGTCTACGCTTTGATCGTTCCCTGGAAGACCAGTAGTAGTTCCGGATGTACACCTGGTGGCACTGTGTAATTTGTGGACTATCAGAGTGTTGATGAAACACACATATTGCATCGGGATTGAATGCAACAGTCACCATCCGCACTTTCCTCCATGGAAGAAATGTCTCGAACAGTCTACGCTTTGATCGTTCCCTGGAACACCAGTAGTAGTTTCCGATGAAAATCTGGTGGCATTCTGTAATATGTGGACCTTCAATGTGTTGATGAAACACAGAATTTGCACTTGCAGTGAATACAACAGTCACAATCCGCATTTTCCTACATCGGAGTAATGTCTGAAACAGTCTACAATTTGATCGTTCCCTGGAAGACCAGTAGTAGTTTCCGATGCACATCTGGTGGCATTCTGTAATCTGTGGGCTATCAGAGAGTTGATGAAACACAGAAATTGCATCAGGATTGAATACAACAGTCACCATGCACACTTTCCTCCATGGGAGTAATGTCTCAAACAGTCTACGCTTTGATCGTTCCCTGGAAGACCAGTAGCAGTTTCCGATGCACATCTGGTGGCATTCTGTAATCTGTGGGCTATCAGAGTGTTGATGAAACACAGAAATTGCATCGGGATTGAATACAACAGTCACCATGCGCACTTTCCTCCACATGAGTAATGTCTCAAACAGTCTACGTTTTGATCGTTCCCTGGAAAACCAGTAGTAGTTTCCGATGCACATCTGGAGGCATTCTGTAATCTGTGGACCTTCAAAGTGTTGATGAAACACAGATATTGCATCGGGATTGAATACAACAGTCACCATGCGCACTTTCCTCCATATGAGTAATGTCCCTAACAGTGTACGCTTTGATCGTTCCCTGGAAGACCAGTAGTAGTTTCCGATGCACATCTGGAGGCATTCTGAAATCTGTGGACTAACTGATTGTTGATGAAACACAGAAATTGCATTGTTATTGATTACAACAGTCACTATTCGCCCTTTCCTCCATGGGAGTAATGTCTCTAACTGTCTACGCTTGGATCGTTCCCAGGAATACCATTAGTAGTTTCCGATGCACATCTAGAGCCATTCTGTAATCTGTGGAGTATCAGAGTGTTGATGAAACACAGAAATTGCATCGGGATTGAATACAACAGTCACCATGCGCACCTTCCTCCATGGGAGTAATGTCTCAAAGAGTTTACGCTTTGATCGTTCCCTGGAAGACCAGTAGTAGTTTCCGATGCACATCTAGTGTCATTCTGTAATCTGTGCACTATCAGAGTGTTGATGAAACACAGAAATTGCATCGGGATTGAATACAACAGTCACCATGCGCACTTTCCTCCATGTTAGTAATGTCTCAAACAGTCTACGCTTTGATCGTTCCCTGGAAGACCAGTGGTAGTTTCCAATTCACATCTGGAGGCATTCTGTAATCTGTGGACTATCAGAGTGTTGATGAAACACAGATTTGCATCGGGATTGAATACAACAGTCACCATGCGCACTTTAATCCATGGGAGTAATGTCTCAAACAGTCTACGATTTGATCGCTCCCTGGAATATCAGTAGTACTTTCCGATACACATCTGGAGGCATTCTGTAATCTGTGGACTATCAGAGTGTTCATGAATCACAGAAATTGCATCGGGATTGAATACAACAGTCACCATGCGCACTTTCCTCCATGGGAGTAATGTCTCAAACAGTCTACGCTTTGATTGTTCCCTGGAAGACCAGTAGTAGTTTCCGATGCACATCTGTAATCTGTGGACTACCAGAGAGTTGATGAAACACAAAAATTGCATCGGGAGTGAATACAACAGTCACCATCCTCACTTTCCTCAATGGGAGTAATGTCTCAAACGGTCTACGCTTTATTCGTTCCCTGGAAGACCAGTAGTAGTTTCCGATGCACATCTGGTGGCATTCTGTAATCTGTGAACTATCAGAGTGTTCATGAATCACAGAAATTGCATCGGGATTGAATACAACAGTCACCATGCGCACTTTCCTCCACGGGAGCAATGTCTCAAACAGTCTACGCTTTGATCGTTCCCTGGAAAACCAGTGGTAGTTCCGGATGTACATCTGGTGGCATTGTGTAATTTGTGGACTATCAGAGTGTTGATGAAACACAGATATTGCATCGGGATTGAATGCAACAGTCACCATCCGCACTTTCCTCCATGGAAGTAATGTCTCAAACAGTCTACGCTTTGATCGTTCCCTGGAAGACCAGTAGTAGTTTCCGATGAAAATCTGGTGGCATTCTGTAATCTGTGGACCTTCAATGTGTTGATGAAAAACAGAAATTGCACCGGCAGTGAATACAACAGTCACAATCCGCATTTTCCTACATGGGAGTAATGACTGAAACAGTCTACAATTTGATCGTTTCCTGGAAGACCAGTAGTAGTTTCCGATGCACATCTGGTGGCATTCTGTAATCTTCGGGCTATCAGATAGTTGATGAAACACAGAAATTGCATCGGGATTAAATCAAAAGTCACCATGCACACTTTCCTCCATGGGAGTAATGTCTCAAACAGTCCACGTTTTTGATCGTTCCCTGGAAGACCAGTAGCAGTTTCCGATGCACATCTGGTGGCATTCTGTAATCTGTGGGCTATCAGAGTGTTGATGAAACACAGAAATTGCATCGGGATTGTATACAACAGTCACCATGCGCACTTTCCTCCACATGAGTAATGTCTCAAACAGTCTACGCTTTGATCGTTCCCTGGAAAACCAGTAGTAGTTTCCGATGCACAACTGGAGGCATTCTGTAATCTGTGGACCTTCAAAGTGTTGATGAAACACAGATATTGCATCGGGATTGAATACAACAGTCACCATGCGCACTTTCCTCCATATGAGTAATGTCCCTAACAGTCTACGCTTCGATCGTTCCCTGGAAGACCAGTAGTAGTTTCCGATGCACATCTGGAGGCATTCTGAAATCTGTGGACTAAATGATTGTTGATGAAACACAGAAATTGCATTGGGATTGATTACAACAGTCACCATGCGCACTTTCCTCCATGGGAGTAATGTCTCTAACAGTCTACACTTGGATCGTTCCCAGGAGGACCAGTAGTAGTTTCCGATGCACATCTGGAGCCATTCTGTAATCTGTGGAGTATCAGAGTGTTGATGAAACACAGAAATTGCATCGGGATTGAATACAACAGTCACCATGCGCACCTTCCTCCATGGGAGTAATGTCTCAAAGAGTTTACGCTTTGATCGTTCCTGGAAGACCAGTAGTAGTTTCCGATGCGCATCTAGAGGCATTCTGTAATCTGTGCACTATCAGAGTGTTGATGAAACACAGACATTGCTTCGGGATTGAATACAACGGTCACCATGCGCACTTTCCTCTATGTTACTAATGTCTCAAACAGTCTACGCTTCGATCGTTCCCTGGAAGTCCAGTGGTAGTTTCCAATTCACATCTGAAGGCATTCTGTAATCTGTGGACTAACAGAGTGTTGATGAAACACAGAAATTGCATCGGGATTGAATACAACAGTGACCATGCGCACTTTCTTCCATGGGAGTAATGTCTCATACAGTCTACGACTTGACCGTTCCCTGGAAGACCAGTAGTAGTTTCCGATGCACATCTGGTGGCATTCTGTAATCTGTGGGCTATCAGGGAGTTGATGAAAGACCGAAATTGCATCGGGATTGAATACAACAGTCACCATGCACATTTTCCTCCATGGGAATAATGTCTCAAACAGTCTACGCTTTGATCGTTCCCTGGAATACCAGTAGTTGTTTCCGATGCACATCTGGTGGCATTCTGTAATCTGTGGACTATCAGAGTGTTGACGAAACACAGAAATTGCATCGGGATTGAGTACAACAGTCATCATTCGCACTTGCCTCCATGTTAGTAATGTCTCAAACAGTCTACGCTTTGATCATTCCCTGGAAGACCAGTGGTAGTTTCCGATGCACATCTTGAGGCATTTTGTAATCTGTGAACTATCAGAGTGTTGATGAAACACAGAAATTGCATCGGGATTGAATACAACAGACAACATGCGTACTTTCCTCCATGGGAGTAATGTCCCTAACAGTCTACGCTTGGATCGTTCCCAGGAAAACCAGTAGTTGTTTCCGATGCACATCTGGTGGCATTCAGTAATCTGTTGACTATCAGAGTGTTGATGAAACACAGAAATTGCATCGGGATTGAATACAACAGTCACCATGCGCACTTTCCTCCATGTTACTAATGTCTCAAGCAGTGTACGCTTTGATCGTTCCCTGGAAGACCAGTGGTAGTTTCCAATTCACATCTGGAGGCATTCTGTAATCTGTGGACTATCAGAGTGTTGATGAAACACGGAAATTGCATCGGGATTGAGTACAACAGTCACCATGCGCACTTTTCTTCATGGGAGTAATGTCTGAAACAGTCCACGCTTTGGTCGTTCCCTGGAAGACCAGTAGTAGTTTCCTATGCAATTCTGGTGGCATTCTGTAATCCGTGGACAATCAGAGTGTTGATGAAACACAGAAATTGCATCGGGATTGAATACGACAGTCACCATGCGCACTTTCCTCCACGGGAGGTATGTCTCAAACTGTCTACGCTTTGATCGTTCCCTGGAAGACCAGTAGCTGTTTCCGATGCACATCTGGTGGCATTCTGTAATCTGTGGACTATCAGAGTGTTGATGAAACACAGATATTGCATCGGGATTGAAAGCAACAGTCACCATCCGCACTTTCCTTCATGGAAGTAATGTCTCAAACAGTCTACGCTTTGATCGTTCCCTGGAAGACCAGTTGCAGTTTCCGATGAAAATCTGGTGGCATTCTGTAATCTGTGGACCTTCAATGTGTCGATGAAACACAGAAATTGCAGCGGCAGTGAATACAATAGTCACAATCCGCATTTTCCTACATGGGAGTAATGTCTGAAACAGTTTACAATTCGATCGTTCCCTGGAAGACCAGTAGTAGTTTCCGATGCACTTCTGGTGGCATTCTGTAATCTGTGGGCTATCAGAGTGTTGATGAAACACAGAAATTGCATCGGGACTGTATACAACAGTCACCATGCGCACTTTCCTCCACATGAGTAATGTCTCAAACAGTCTACGCTTTGATCGTTCCCTGGAAAACCAGTAGTAGTTTCCGATGCACATCTGGAGGCATTCTGTAATCTGTGGACCTTCAAAGTGTTGATGAAACACAGATATTGCATCGGGATTGAATACAACAGTCATTATGCGCACTTTCCTCCATATGGGTAATGTCCCTATGAGTCTACGCTTCGATCGTTCCCTGGAAGACCAGTAGTAGTTTCCGTTGCACATCTGGAGGCATTCTGTAATCTGTGGACTATCAGGGTGTTGATGAAACACAGAAATTGCTTCGGGATTGAATACAACAGTCACCATGCGCACTTTCTCCACGGAAGTAATGCCTCAAACAGTCTACGCTTTGATTGTTCCCTGAAAGACCAGTAGTAGTTTCCGATGCACATCTGGTGGTATTCTGTAATCTGTGGACTATCAGAGTGTTGATGAAAAACTGAAATTGCATTGGGATTGAATACAACAGTCACCATGCACATTTTCCACCACCGGAGTAATGTCTCAAACAGTCTACGCTTTAATCGTTCCCTGGAACAAAAGTAGTTGTTTCCGATGCTCTTCTGGTGGCATTCTGTAATCTGTTTAGTATCAGAGTGTTGACGAAACACAGAAATTGCATCGGAATTGAATACAACAGTCACCATGAGCACTTTCTCCACATGAGTAATGTCTCAAACAGTCTACGCTTTGATCGTTCCCTTTGATGACCAGTAGTAATTTCTGATGCACATCTGGTGGCATTCTGTAATCTGTGGACTATCAGAGTGTTGATGAAACACAGATATTGCATCGGGATTGAAAGCAACAGTCACCATCCGCACTTTCCTTCATGGAAGTAATGTCTCAAACAGTCTACGCTTTGATCGTTCCCTGGAAGACCAGTTGCAGTTTCCGATGAAAATCTGGTGGCATTCTGTAATCTGTGGACCTTCAATGTGTCGATGAAACACAGAAATTGCAGCGGCAGTGAATACAATAGTCACAATCCGCATTTTCCTACATGGGAGTAATGTCTGAAACAGTTTACAATTCGATCGTTCCCTGGAAGACCAGTAGTAGTTTCCGATGCACTTCTGGTGGCATTCTGTAATCTGTGGGCTATCAGAGTGTTGATGAAACACAGAAATTGCATCGGGACTGTATACAACAGTCACCATGCGCACTTTCCTCCACATGAGTAATGTCTCAAACAGTCTACGCTTTGATCGTTCCCTGGAAAACCAGTAGTAGTTTCCGATGCACATCTGGAGGCATTCTGTAATCTGTGGACCTTCAAAGTGTTGATGAAACACAGATATTGCATCGGGATTGAATACAACAGTCATTATGCGCACTTTCCTCCATATGGGTAATGTCCCTATGAGTCTACGCTTCGATCGTTCCCTGGAAGACCAGTAGTAGTTTCCGTTGCACATCTGGAGGCATTCTGTAATCTGTGGACTATCAGGGTGTTGATGAAACACAGAAATTGCTTCGGGATTGAATACAACAGTCACCATGCGCACTTTCTCCACGGAAGTAATGCCTCAAACAGTCTACGCTTTGATTGTTCCCTGAAAGACCAGTAGTAGTTTCCGATGCACATCTGGTGGTATTCTGTAATCTGTGGACTATCAGAGTGTTGATGAAAAACTGAAATTGCATTGGGATTGAATACAACAGTCACCATGCACATTTTCCACCACCGGAGTAATGTCTCAAACAGTCTACGCTTTAATCGTTCCCTGGAACAAAAGTAGTTGTTTCCGATGCTCTTCTGGTGGCATTCTGTAATCTGTTTAGTATCAGAGTGTTGACGAAACACAGAAATTGCATCGGAATTGAATACAACAGTCACCATGAGCACTTTCTCCACATGAGTAATGTCTCAAACAGTCTACGCTTTGATCGTTCCCTTTGATGACCAGTAGTAATTTCTGATGCACATCTGGTGGCATTCTGTAATCTGTGGACTATCAGAGTGTTGATGAAACACAGAAATTGCATCGGGATTGAATACAACAGTCACCATGCGCACTTTCCTCCATGGGAGTAATGTCTCTAACAGTCTACGCTTGGATCGTTCCCAGGAAAACCAGTAGTTGTTTCCGATGCACATCTGGTGGCATTCTGTAATCTGTGGACTATCAGAGTGTTGATGAAACACAGTAATTGCATCGTGATTGAGTACAACAGTCACCATGCGCACTTTCCTCAATGTTAGTAATGTCTCAAGCAGTGTACGCTTTGATCGTTCCCTGGAAGACCAGTGGTAGTTTCCAATTCACATCTGGAGGCATTCTTTAATCTGTGGACTATCAGAGTGTTGATGAAACACGGAAATTGCATCGGGATTAAATACAACAGTCACCATGCGCACTTTTCACCATGGGAGTAATGTCTGAAACAGTCCACGCTTTGATCGTTCCCTGGAAGACCAGTAGTAGTTTCCGATGCAATTCTGGTGGCATTCTGTAATCCGTGGACTATCAGAGTGTTGATGAAACAAAGAAATTGCATCGGGATTGAATACGACAGTCACCATGCGCACTTTCCTCCACGGGAGGTATGTCTCAAACTGTCTACGCTTTGATCGTTCCCTGGAAGACCAGTAGCAGTTTCCGATGCACATCTGGTGGCATTCTGTAATCTGTTTACTATCAGAGTGTTGATGAAACACAGAAATTGCATCGGGATTCAATGCATTAGTCACCATGCGCACTTTCCTCCGTATGAGTAATGTCCCTAACAGTCTACGCTTTGATCGTTCCCTGGAAGACCAGTAGTAGATTCCGATGCACATCTGCAGGCATTCTGTAATCTGTGGACTATCAGAGTGTTGATGAAACACAGAAATTGCATCGGGATTGAATACAACAGTCACCATGCGCACTTTCTCCAAGGAAGTAATGTCTCAAACAGTCTACGTTTTGATTGTTCCCTGGAAGACCAGTAGTAGTTTCCGATGCACATCTGGAGGCATTCTGAAATCTGTGGACTGACTTATTGTTGATGAAACACAGAAATTGCATTGGGACTGATTACAACAGTTACCATGCGCACTTTCCTCCATGTTAGTAATGTCTCAAACAGTCTACGCTTTTATCGTTCCCTGGAAGACCAGTGGTAGTTTCCAATGCACATCTGGAGGCATTCTGTAATCTGTGGACTATCAGAGTGTTGATGAAACACTGAAAATGCATTGGGATTGAATACAACAGTCACCATGCACACTTTCCACCACAGGAGTAATGTCTCAAACAGTCTACGCTTTAATCGTTCCCTGGAACAAAAGTAGTTGTTTCCGATGCTCTTCTGGTGGCATTCTGTAATCTGTTTAGTATCAGAGTGTTGACGAAACACAGAAATTGCATCGGAATTGAATACAACAGTCACCATGAGCACTTTCTTCCATGGGAGTAATGTCTCATACAGTCTACGACTTGACCGTTCCCTGGAAGACCAGTAGTAGTTTCCGATGCACATCTGGTGGCATTCTGTAATCTGTGGGCTATCAGGGAGTTGATGAAAGACCGAAATTGCATCGGGATTGAATACAACAGTCACCATGCACATTTTCCTCCATGGGAATAATGTCTCAAACAGTCTACGCTTTGATCGTTCCCTGGAATACCAGTAGTTGTTTCCGATGCACATCTGGTGGCATTCTGTAATCTGTGGACTATCAGAGTGTTGACGAAACACAGAAATTGCATCGGGATTGAGTACAACAGTCATCATTCGCACTTGCCTCCATGTTAGTAATGTCTCAAACAGTCTACGCTTTGATCATTCCCTGGAAGACCAGTGGTAGTTTCCGATGCACATCTTGAGGCATTTTGTAATCTGTGAACTATCAGAGTGTTGATGAAACACAGAAATTGCATCGGGATTGAATACAACAGACAACATGCGTACTTTCCTCCATGGGAGTAATGTCCCTAACAGTCTACGCTTGGATCGTTCCCAGGAAAACCAGTAGTTGTTTCCGATGCACATCTGGTGGCATTCAGTAATCTGTTGACTATCAGAGTGTTGATGAAACACAGAAATTGCATCGGGATTGAATACAACAGTCACCATGCGCACTTTCCTCCATGTTAGTAATGTCTCAAGCAGTGTACGCTTTGATCGTTCCCTGGAAGACCAGTGGTAGTTTCCAATTCACATCTGGAGGCATTCTGTAATCTGTGGACTATCAGAGTGTTGATGAAACACGGAAATTGCATCGGGATTGAGTACAACAGTCACCATGCGCACTTTTCTTCATGGGAGTAATGTCTGAAACAGTCCACGCTTTGGTCGTTCCCTGGAAGACCAGTAGTAGTTTCCTATGCAATTCTGGTGGCATTCTGTAATCCGTGGACAATCAGAGTGTTGATGAAACACAGAAATTGCATCGGGATTGAATACGACAGTCACCATGCGCACTTTCCTCCACGGGAGGTATGTCTCAAACTGTCTACGCTTTGATCGTTCCCTGGAAGACCAGTAGCTGTTTCCGATGCACATCTGGTGGCATTCTGTAATCTGTGGACTATCAGAGTGTTGATGAAACACAGATATTGCATCGGGATTGAAAGCAACAGTCACCATCCGCACTTTCCTTCATGGAAGTAATGTCTCAAACAGTCTACGCTTTGATCGTTCCCTGGAAGACCAGTTGCAGTTTCCGATGAAAATCTGGTGGCATTCTGTAATCTGTGGACCTTCAATGTGTCGATGAAACACAGAAATTGCAGCGGCAGTGAATACAATAGTCACAATCCGCATTTTCCTACATGGGAGTAATGTCTGAAACAGTTTACAATTCGATCGTTCCCTGGAAGACCAGTAGTAGTTTCCGATGCACTTCTGATGGCATTCTGTAATCTGTGGGCTATCAGAGTGTTGATGAAACACAGAAATTGCATCGGGACTGTATACAACAGTCACCATGCGCACTTTCCTCCACATGAGTAATGTCTCAAACAGTCTACGCTTTGATCGTTCCCTGGAAAACCAGTAGTAGTTTCCGATGCACATCTGGAGGCATTCTGTAATCTGTGGACCTTCAAAGTGTTGATGAAACACAGATATTGCATCGGGATTGAATACAACAGTCATTATGCGCACTTTCCTCCATATGGGTAATGTCCCTATGAGTCTACGCTTCGATCGTTCCCTGGAAGACCAGTAGTAGTTTCCGTTGCACATCTGGAGGCATTCTGTAATCTGTGGACTATCAGGGTGTTGATGAAACACAGAAATTGCTTCGGGATTGAATACAACAGTCACCATGCGCACTTTCTCCACGGAAGTAATGCCTCAAACAGTCTACGCTTTGATTGTTCCCTGAAAGACCAGTAGTAGTTTCCGATGCACATCTGGTGGTATTCTGTAATCTGTGGACTATCAGAGTGTTGATGAAAAACTGAAATTGCATTGGGATTGAATACAACAGTCACCATGCACATTTTCCACCACCGGAGTAATGTCTCAAACAGTCTACGCTTTAATCGTTCCCTGGAACAAAAGTAGTTGTTTCCGATGCTCTTCTGGTGGCATTCTGTAATCTGTTTAGTATCAGAGTGTTGACGAAACACAGAAATTGCATCGGAATTGAATACAACAGTCACCATGAGCACTTTCTCCACATGAGTAATGTCTCAAACAGTCTACGCTTTGATCGTTCCCTTTGATGACCAGTAGTAATTTCTGATGCACATCTGGTGGCATTCTGTAATCTGTGGACTATCAGAGTGTTGATGAAACACAGAAATTGCATCGGGATTGAATACAACAGTCACCATGCGCACTTTCCTCCATGGGAGTAATGTCTCTAACAGTCTACGCTTGGATCGTTCCCAGGAAAACCAGTAGTTGTTTCCGATGCACATCTGGTGGCATTCTGTAATCTGTGGACTATCAGAGTGTTGATGAAACACAGTAATTGCATCGTGATTGAGTACAACAGTCACCATGCGCACTTTCCTCAATGTTAGTAATGTCTCAAGCAGTGTACGCTTTGATCGTTCCCTGGAAGACCAGTGGTAGTTTCCAATTCACATCTGGAGGCATTCTTTAATCTGTGGACTATCAGAGTGTTGATGAAACACGGAAATTGCATCGGGATTAAATACAACAGTCACCATGCGCACTTTTCACCATGGGAGTAATGTCTGAAACAGTCCACGCTTTGATCGTTCCCTGGAAGACCAGTAGTAGTTTCCGATGCAATTCTGGTGGCATTCTGTAATCCGTGGACTATCAGAGTGTTGATGAAACAAAGAAATTGCATCGGGATTGAATACGACAGTCACCATGCGCACTTTCCTCCACGGGAGGTATGTCTCAAACTGTCTACGCTTTGATCGTTCCCTGGAAGACCAGTAGCAGTTTCCGATGCACATCTGGTGGCATTCTGTAATCTGTTTACTATCAGAGTGTTGATGAAACACAGAAATTGCATCGGGATTCAATGCATTAGTCACCATGCGCACTTTCCTCCGTATGAGTAATGTCCCTAACAGTCTACGCTTTGATCGTTCCCTGGAAGACCAGTAGTAGATTCCGATGCACATCTGCAGGCATTCTGTAATCTGTGGACTATCAGAGTGTTGATGAAACACAGAAATTGCATCGGGATTGAATACAACAGTCACCATGCGCACTTTCTCCAAGGAAGTAATGTCTCAAACAGTCTACGTTTTGATTGTTCCCTGGAAGACCAGTAGTAGTTTCCGATGCACATCTGGAGGCATTCTGAAATCTGTGGACTGACTGATTGTTGATGAAACACAGAAATTGCATTGGGACTGATTACAACAGTTACCATGCGCACTTTCCTCCATGTTAGTAATGTCTCAAACAGTCTACGCTTTTATCGTTCCCTGGAAGACCAGTGGTAGTTTCCAATGCACATCTGGAGGCATTCTGTAATCTGTGGACTATCAGAGTGTTGATGAAACACTGAAAATGCATTGGGATTGAATACAACAGTCACCATGCACACTTTCCACCACAGGAGTAATGTCTCAAACAGTCTACGCTTTAATCGTTCCCTGGAACAAAAGTAGTTGTTTCCGATGCTCTTCTGGTGGCATTCTGTAATCTGTTTAGTATCAGAGTGTTGACGAAACACAGAAATTGCATCGGAATTGAATACAACAGTCACCATGAGCACTTTCTCCACATGAGTAATGTCTCAAACAGTCTACGCTTTGATCGTTCCCTCGATGACCAGTAGTAATTTCCGATGCACATCTGGTGGCATTCTGTAATCTGTGGACTATCAGAGTGTTGATGAAACACATAAATTGCATCGGGATTGAATACAACAGTCACCATTCGCACTTTCCTCCATGGGAGTAATGTCTGAAACAGTCCACGCTTTGATCGTTCCCTGGAAGACCAGTAGTAGTTTCCGATGCACATCCGGAGGCAATCTGTAATCTGTGGACTATCAGAGTGTTGATGAAACACAGAAATTGCATCGGGATTGAATATCACAGTCACCATGCACACTTTCCTCCATGGGAGTAATGTCTGAAACAGTCCACGCTTTGATCGTTCCCTGGAAGACCAGTAGTAGTTTCCGATGCAATTCTGGTGGCATTCTGTAATCCGTTGACTATCAGAGTGTTGATGAAACACAGAAATAGCATCGGGATTGAATACGACAGTCACCAATCGCACTCTCCTCCACGGGAGGTATGTCTCAAACTGTCTACGCTTTGATCGTTCCCTGGAAGACCAGTAGCAGTTTCCGATGCACATCTGGTGGCATTCTGTAATCTGTGGACTATCAGAGTGTTGATAAAAAACACAGAAATTGCATCGGGATTCAATGCAACAGTCACCATGCGGACTTTCCTCCACAGGAGTAATGTCTCAAACAGTCTACGCTTTGATCGTTCCCTGGAAAACCAGTAGTAGTTTCGATGCACATCTTTAGGCATTCTGTAATCTGTGGACCTTCAAAGTGTTGATGAAACACAGATATTGCATCGGGATTGAATACAACAGTCACCATGCGCACTCTCCTCCATATGAGTAATGTCCCTAACAGTCTACGCTTTGATCGTTCATTGGAAGCCCAGTAGTAGTTTCCGATGCACATCTGGAGGCATTCCGTACTCTGTGGACTATCAGAGTGTTGATGAAACACAGAAATTGCATCGGGATTGAATACAACAGTCACCATGCGCACTTTCTCCACGAAGTAATGTCTCAAACAGTCACGATTTGATTGTTCCCTGGAAGACCAGTAGTAGTTTCCGATGAACATCTGGAGGCATTCTGAAATCTGTGGACTGACTGATTGTTGATGAAACGCAGAAATTGCATTGGGATTGATTACAACAGTCACCATGTGCACTTTCCTCCATAGGAGTAATGTCTCTATCAGTCTACGCTTTGATCGTTCCCAGGAAGACCAGTAGTAATTTCCGATGCACATCTGGAGCCATTCTGTAATCTTTATAGTATCAGAGTGTCATGAAACACAAAAATTGCATCGTGATTGAATACGACAGTCACCATGCGCACCTTCCTCCATGGGGGTAAGGTCTCAAAGAGTTTATGGTTCGATCGTTCCCTGGAAGACCAGAGGTAGTTTCGATGCACATTTGGAGGCATTCTGTAATCTGTGGACTATCAGAGTTTTGATGAAACACAGTAATTGCATCGGTATTGGATACAACAGTCACCATGCGTACTCTCCTCCATGTTAGTAATGTCTCAAACAGTCTACGCTTTGATCGTTCCCTGGAAGACCAGTGGTAGTTTCCAATGCACATCTGGAGGCATTCTGTAATCTGTGGACCATCAGAGTGTTGATGAAACACAGAAATTGCATCGGGATTGAATACAACAGTCACAATACGCACTTTCCTCCATGGGAAAAATGTCTGAAACAGTCCACGCTTTGATCGTTCCCTGGAAGACCAGGAGTAGTTTCCGATGCACATCTGGTAGCATTCTGTAATCTGTGGACTATCAGAGTGTTGATGAAACACAGAAATTGCATCGGGATTGAATACAACAGTCACCATGCGCACTTTCCTCCATGTTAGTAATGTCTCAAGCAGTGTACGCTTTGATCGTTCCCTGGAAGACCACTGGTAGTTTCCAATACACATCTGGAGGCATTCTGTAATCTGTGGACTATCAGAGTGTTGATGAAACACGGAAATTGCATCGGGATTGAATACAACAGTCACCAAGGGCACTTTTCTCCATGGGAGTAATGTCTGAAACAGTCCACGCTTTGATCGTTCCCAGGAAGACCAGTAGTAGTTTCCGATGCAATTCTGGTGGCATTCTGTAATCCGTGGACTATCAGAGTGTTGATGAAAACAGAAATTGCATCGGGATTGAATACGACAGTCACCATGCGCACTTTCCTCCATGGGAGGTATGTCTCAAACTGTCTACGCTTTGATCGTTACCTGGAAGACCAGTAGCAGTTTCCGATGCACATCTGGTGGCATTATGTAATCTGTGGACTATCAGAGAGTTGATGAAACACAGAAATTGCATCGGGATTGAATACAACAGTCACCATGCACATTTTCCTCCATGGGAGTAACGTGTCAAAGAGTTTACGCTTTGATCGTTCCTGGAAGACCAGTAGTAGTTTCCGATGCACATCTAGAGTCATTCTGTAATCTGTGCACTATCAGAGTGTTGATGAAACACAGAAATTGCTTCGGGATTGAATACAACGGTCACCATGCGCACTTTCCTCCATGTTAGTAATGTCTCAAACAGTCTACGCTTCGATCGTTCCCTGGAAGACCAGTGGTAGTTTCCAATTCACATCTGAAGGCATTCTGTAATCTGTGGACTAACAGAGTGTTGACGAAACACAGAAATTGCAACGGGATTGAATACAACAGTCACCATGCGCACTTTCCTCCATGGGAGTAATGTCTCAAACAGTCTACGACTTGATCGTTCCCTGGAAGACCAGTAGTAGTTTCCGATGCACATCTGGTGGCATTCTGTAATCTGTGGGCTATCAGAGAGTTGATGAAACATCGAAATTGCATCGGGATTGATTACAACAGTCACCATGCACACTTTCCTCCATGGGAATAATGTCTCAAAGAGTCTACGCTTTGATCGTTCCCTGGAACAACAGTAGATGTTTCCGATGCACATCTGGTGGCATTCTATAATCTGTGGACAATCAGAGTGTTGACCAAACACAGAAATTGCGTCGGGATTGAGTACAACAGTCACCATTCGCATTTGCCTCCATGTTAGTAAGGTCTCAAACAGTCTACGCTTTGATCATTCCCTGGAAGACCAGTGGTAGTTTCCGATGCACATCTTGAGGCATTCTGTAATCTGTGGACTATCAGAGTGTTGATGAAACACAGAAATTGCATCGGGATTGAATACAACAGTCACCATGCGCACTTTCCTCCATGGGAGTAATGTCTCTAACAGTCTACGCTTGGATCGTTCCCAGGAAAACCAGTAGTTGTTTCCGATGCACATCTGGTGGCATTCTGTAAACTGTGGACTCTCAGAGTGTTGATGAAACACAGTAATTGCATCGTGATTGAATACAACAGTCACCATGCGCACTTTCCACCATGTTAGTAATTTCTCAAGCAGTGTACGCTTTGATCGTTAACTGGAAGACCAGTGGTAGTTTCCAATTCACATCTGGAGGCATTCTTTAATCTGTGGACTATCAGAGTGTTGATGAAACACGGAAATTGCATCGGGATTGAATACAACAGTCACCATGCGCACTTTTCTCCATGGGAGTAATGTCTGAAACAGTCCACGCTTTGATCGTTCCCTGGAAGACCAGTAGTAGTTTCCGATGCAATTCTGGTGGCATTCTGTAATCCGTGGACTATCAGAGTGTTGATGAAACACAGTAATTGCATCGAGTTTGAATACAACAGTCACCATGTGCACTTCCCTCCACGGGAGTAATGTCTCAGACAGTCTACGCTTTGATCGTTCCCTGGAAGACCAGTAGTAGTTTCCGATGCACATCTGGTGGCATTCTGTAATCTGTGGCCTATCAGAGTGATGATGAAACACTGAAATTGAATTGGGATTGAATACAACTGTCACCATAAACACTTTCCACCACATGAGTAATGTCTTAAACAGTCTACGCTTTAATCGTTCCCTGGAACACAAGTAGTTGTTTCCGATGCACATCTGGTGGCATTCTGTAATCTGTGGACTATCAGAGTGTTGACGAAAAACACAGAAATTGCATCGGTATTGAATACAACAGTCACCATGCGCACTTTCCTCCACAGGAGTAATGTCTCAAACTGTCTACGCTTTGATCGTTCCCTGGAATGCCAATAGTAGTATCCGACGCACATCTGGAGGAATTCTGTAATCTGTGGACTATCGGAGTGTTGATGAAACACAGAAATTGCATTGGGATTGAATACAACAGTCACCATGCACACTTTCCACCACAGGAGTAATGTGTCAAACAGTCTTCGCTTTGATCGTTCCCTGGAACACAAGTAGTTGTCTCCGATGCACATCTGGTGGCATTCTGTAATCTGTGGACTACCAGAGTGTTGACGAAACACAGAAATTGCATCGGTATTGAATACAACAGTCACCATGCGCACTTTCCTCCACAGGAGTAATGTCTCAAACGGTCTACGCTTTGATCTTCCCCTCGATGACCAGTAGTAGTTTCCGATGCACATCTGGTGGCATTCTGTAATCTGTGGACTATCAGAGTGTTGATGAAACACAGTAATTGCATCGAGTTTTAATACAACAGTCACCATGTGCACTTCCCTCCACGGGAGTAATGTCTCAGACAGTCTACGCTTTGATCGTTCCCTGGAAGACCAGTAGTAGTTTCCGATGCACATCTGGGGGCATTCTGTAATCTGTGGCCTATCAGAGTGATGATGAAACACTGAAATTGAATTGGGATTGAATACAACAGTCACCATGCACACTTTCCACCACATGAGTAATGTCTTAAACAGTCTACGCTTTAATCGTTCCCTGGAACACAAGTAGTTGTTTCCGATGCACATCTGGTGGCATTCTGTAATCTGTGGACTATCAGAGTGTTGATGAAACACAGACATTGCATCGGTATTGAATACAACAGTCACCATGCGCACTTTATTCCATGTTAGTAATATCTCAAACAGTCTACGCTTTAATCGTTCCCTGGAAGACCAGTGGTAGTTTCCAATGCACATCAGGAGGCATTCTGAAATCTGTGAACTAACAGACTGTTGATGAAACACAGAAATTGCATCGGGATTGAATTCAACAGTCACCATGCGCACCTTCCTCCATGGGAGTCATGTCTCAAAGAGTTTACGGTTTGATCGGTCCCTGGAAGACCTGTAGTAGTTTCCGATGCACATCTGGAGGCATTCTGTAATCTGTGGACTATCAGAGTGTTGATGAAACACAGAAATTGCATTGGTATTGAATACAACAGTCACTATGGGCACTTTCCTCCATGTTAGTAATATCTCAAACAGTCTACGCCTTGATCGTTCCCTGGAAGACCAGTGGTAGTTTCCAATGCAGATCTGGAGGCATTCTGTAATTTGTGGACTATCAGAGTGTTGATGAAACACAGAAATTGCATCGGCATTGAATACAACAGTCACAATGCGCACTTCCCTCCATGGGATTAATGTCTGAAACAGTTCACGCTTTGATCGTTCCCTGGAAGACCAGTAGTAGTTTCCGATGCACATCTGGTGGCATTCTGTAATCTGTGGACTATCAGAGTGTTGATGAAACACAGAAATTGCATCGGGATTGAATACAACAGTCACCATGCGCACTTTCTCCAAGGAAGTAATGTCTCAAACAGTCTACGTTTTGATTGTTCCCTGGAAGACCAGTAGTAGTTTCGATGCACATTTGGAGGCATTCTGTAATCTGTGGACTATCAGAGATTTGATGAAACACAGTAATTGCATTGGGATTGAATACAACAGTCACCATGCGCACTTTCCTCCATATGAGTAATGTCCCTAACAGTCTACGCATTGATCGCTCACTGGAAGACCAGTAGTAGTTTCCGATGCACATCTGGAGGCATTCTGTAATCTGTGGACTATCAGAGTGTTGATGAAACACAGAAATTGCATCGGGATTGAATACAACAGTCACCATGCGCACTTTCTCCAAGGAAGTAATGTCTCAAACAGTCTACGTTTTGATTGTTCCCTGGAAGACCAGTAGTAGTTTCGATGCACATTTGGAGGCATTCTGTAATCTGTGGACTATCAGAGATTTGATGAAACACAGTAATTGCATCGGTATTGAATACAACAGTCACCATGCGAACTTTCCTCCATGTTAGTAATGTCTCAAACAGTCCACGCTTTGATCGTTCCCTGGAAGACCAGTAGTAGTTTCCGATGCACATCTGGTAGCATTCTGTAATCTGTGGACTATCAGAGTGTTGACGAAAAACACAGAAATTGCATCGAGTTTGAATACAACAGTCACCATGTGCACTTCCCTCCACGGGAGTAATGTCTCAAACAGTATACGCTTTGATCGTTCCCTGGAAGACCAGTAGTAGTTTCCGATGCACATCTGGTGGCATTCTGTAATCTGTGGACTATCAGAGTGTTGATGAAACACTGAAATTGCATGGGGATTGAATACAACTGTAAACCATGCACACTTTCCACCACAGGAGTAATTTCTCAAACAGTCTACGCTTTAATCGTTCACTGGAACACAAGTAGTTGTTTCCGATGCACATCTGGTGGCATTCTGTAATCTGTGGACTATCAGAGTGTTGACGAAAAACACAGAAATTGCATCGGTATTGAATACAACAGTCACCATGCGCACTTTCCTCCACAGGAGTAATGTCTCAAACTGTCTACGCTTTGATCGTCCCTGGAATGCCAATAGTAGTATCCGACGCACATCTGGAGGAATTCTGTAATCTGTGGACTATCGGAGTGTTGATGAAACACAGAAATTGCATTGGGATTGAATACAACAGTCACCATGCACACTTTCCACCACAGGAGTAATGTGTCAAACAGTCTTCGCTTTGATCGTTCCCTGGAACACAAGTAGTTGTCTCCGATGCACATCTGGTGGCATTCTGTAATCTGTGGACTACCAGAGTGTTGACGAAACACAGAAATTGCATCGGTATTGAATACAACAGTCACCATGCGCACTTTCCTCCACAGGAGTAATGTCTCAAACGGTCTACGCATTGATCTTCCCCTCGATGACCAGTAGTAGTTTCCGATGCCCATCTGGTGGCATTCTGTAATCTGTGGACTATCAGAGTGTTGATGAAACACAGTAATTGCATCGAGTTTGAATACAACAGTCACCATGTGCACTTCCCTCCACGGGAGTAATGTCTCAGACAGTCTACGCTTTGATCGTTCCCTGGAAGACCAGTAGTAGTTTCCGATGCACATCTGCTGGCATTCTGTAATCTGTGGCCTATCAGAGTGATGATGAAACACTGAAATTGAATTGGGATTGAATACAACAGTCACCATGCACACTTTCCACCACATGAGTAATGTCTTAAACAGTCTACGCTTTAATCGTTCCCTGGAACACAAGTAGTTGTTTCCGATGCACATCTGGTGGCATTCTGTAATCTGTGGACTATCAGAGTGTTGATGAAACACAGACATTGCATCGGTATTGAATACAACAGTCACCATGCGCACTTTATTCCATGTTAGTAATATCTCAAACAGTCTACGCTTTAATCGTTCCCTGGAAGACCAGTGGTAGTTTCCAATGCACATCAGGAGGCATTCTGAAATCTGTGAACTAACAGACTGTTGATGAAACACAGAAATTGCATCGGGATTGAATTCAACAGTCATCATGCGCACCTTCCTCCATGGGAGTAATGTCTCAAAGAGTTTACGGTTTGATCGGTCCCTGGAAGACCTGTAGTAGTTTCCGATGCACATCTGGAGGCATTCTGTAATCTGTGGACTATCAGAGTGTTGATGAAACACAGAAATTGCATTGGTATTGAATACAACAGTCACCATGGGCACTTTCCTCCATGTTAGTAATATCTCAAACAGTCTACGCCTTGATCGTTCCCTGGAAGACCAGTGGTAGTTTCCAATGCAGATCTGGAGGCATTCTGTAATTTGTGGACTATCAGAGTGTTGATGAAACACAGAAATTGCATCGGCATTGAATACAACAGTCACAATGCGCACTTCCCTCCATGGGATTAATGTCTGAAACAGTTCACGCTTTGATCGTTCCCTGGAAGACCAGTAGTAGTTTCCGATGCACATCTGGTGGCATTCTGTAATCTGTGGACTATCAGAGTGTTGATGAAACACAGAACTTGCATCGAGTTTGAATACAACAGTCACCATGTGCAGTTCCCTCCACGGGAGTAATGTCTCAGACAGTCTACGCTTTGATCGTTCCCTGGAAGACCAGTAGTAGCTTCCGATGCACATCTGATGGCATTCTGTAATCTGTGGACTATCAGAGTGTCGATGAAACACTGAAATAGAATTGGGATTGAATACAACAGTCACCATGCACACTTTCCACCACAGGAGTAATGTCTCAAACAGTCTACGCTTTAATCGTTCCCTGGAACACAAGTAGTTGTTTCCGATGCACATCTGGTGGCATTCTGTAATCTGTGGACTATCAGAGTGTTGATGAAACACAGAAATTGCATCGGGATTGAATACAACAGTCACCATGTGCACTTTCCTCCACGGGAGTAATGTCTCAAACATTCTACGCTTTGATCGTTCCCTGGAAGACCAGTATTAGTTCCGATGCACATCTGGAGGCAATCTGTAATCTGTGGACTATCAGAGTGTTGATGAAACACAGAAATTGCATCGGGATTGAATGCAACAGTTACCATGCGCACTTTGCTCCACAGGAGTAATGTCTCAAACAGTCTACGCATTGATCGCTCACTGGAAGACCAGTAGTAGTTTCCGATGCACATCTGGAGGCATTCTGTAATCTGTGGACTATCAGAGTGTTGATGAAACACAGAAATTGCATCGGGATTGAATACAACAGTCACCATGCGCACTTTCTCCAAGGAAGTAATGTCTCAAACAGTCTACGTTTTGATTGTTCCCTGGAAGACCAGTAGTAGTTTCGATGCACATTTGGAGGCATTCTGTAATCTGTGGACTATCAGAGATTTGATGAAACACAGTAATTGCATCGGTATTGAATACAACAGTCACCATGCGAACTTTCCTCCATGTTAGTAATGTCTCAAACAGTCCACGCTTTGATCGTTCCCTGGAAGACCAGTAGTAGTTTCCGATGCACATCTGGTAGCATTCTGTAATCTGTGGACTATCAGAGTGTTGATGAAACACAGAAATTGCATCGAGTTAGAATACAACAGTCACCATGTGCACCTCCCTCCACGGGAGTAATGTCTCAAACAGTATACGCTTTGATCGTTCCCTGGAAGACCAGTAGTACTTTCCGATGCACATCTGGTGGCATTCTGTAATCTGTGGACTATCAGAGTGTTGATGAAACACTGAAATTGCATGGGGATTGAATACAACTGTAAACCATGCACACTTTCCACCACAGGAGTAATTTCTCAAACAGTCTACGCTTTAATCGTTCACTGGAACACAAGTAGTTGTTTCCGATGCACATCTGGTGGCATTCTGTAATCTGTGGACTATCAGAGTGTTGACGAAAAACACAGAAATTGCATCGGTATTGAATACAACAGTCACCATGCGCACTTTCCTCCACAGGAGTAATGTCTCAAACTGTCTACGCTTTGATCGTCCCTGGAATGCCAATAGTAGTATCCGACGCACATCTGGAGGAATTCTGTAATCTGTGGACTATCGGAGTGTTGATGAAACACAGAAATTGCATTGGGATTGAATACAACAGTCACCATGCACACTTTCCACCACAGGAGTAATGTGTCAAACAGTCTTCGCTTTGATCGTTCCCTGGAACACAAGTAGTTGTCTCCGATGCACATCTGGTGGCATTCTGTAATCTGTGGACTACCAGAGTGTTGACGAAACACAGAAATTGCATCGGTATTGAATACAACAGTCACCATGCGCACTTTCCTCCACAGGAGTAATGTCTCAAACGGTCTACGCATTGATCTTCCCCTCGATGACCAGTAGTAGTTTCCGATGCCCATCTGGTGGCATTCTGTAATCTGTGGACTATCAGAGTGTTGATGAAACACAGTAATTGCATCGAGTTTGAATACAACAGTCACCATGTGCACTTCCCTCCACGGGAGTAATGTCTCAGACAGTCTACGCTTTGATCGTTCCCTGGAAGACCAGTAGTAGTTTCCGATGCACATCTGCTGGCATTCTGTAATCTGTGGCCTATCAGAGTGATGATGAAACACTGAAATTGAATTGGGATTGAATACAACAGTCACCATGCACACTTTCCACCACATGAGTAATGTCTTAAACAGTCTACGCTTTAAACGTTCCCTGGAACACAAGTAGTTGTTTCCGATGCACATCTGGTGGCATTCTGTAATCTGTGGACTATCAGAGTGTTGATGAAACACAGACATTGCATCGGTATTGAATACAACAGTCACCATGCGCACTTTATTCCATGTTAGTAATATCTCAAACAGTCTACGCTTTAATCGTTCCCTGGAAGACCAGTGGTAGTTTCCAATGCACATCTGGAGGCATTCTGAAATCTGTGAACTAACAGACTGTTGATGAAACACAGAAATAGCATCGGGATTGAATTCAACAGTCACCATGCGCACCTTCCTCCATGGGAGTAATGTCTCAAAGAGTTTACGGTTTGATCGGTCCCTGGAAGACCTGTAGTAGTTTCCGATGCACATCTGGAGGCATTCTGTAATCTGTGGACTATCAGAGTGTTGATGAAACACAGAAATTGCATTGGTATTGAATACAACAGTCACCATGGGCACTTTCCTCCATGTTAGTAATATCTCAAACAGTCTACGACTTGATCGTTCCCTGGAAGACCAGTGGTAGTTTCCAATGCAGATCTGGAGGCATTCTGTAATTTGTGGACTATCAGAGTGTTGATGAAACACAGAAATTGCATCGGCATTGAATACAACAGTCACAATGCGCACTTCCCACCATGGGAGTAATGTCTGAAACAGTCCACGCTTTGATCGTTCCCTGGAAGACCAGTAGTAGTTTCCGATGCACATCTGGTGGCATTCTGTAATCTGTGGACTATCAGAGTGTTGATGAAACACAGAACTTGCATCGAGTTTGAATACAACAGTCACCATGTGCACTTCCCTCCACGGGAGTAATGTCTCAGACAGTCTACGCTTTGATCGTTCCCTGGAAGACCAGTAGTAGTTTCCGATGCACATCTGGTGGCATTCTGTAATCTGTGGAGTATCAGAGTGTCATGAAACACAGAAATTACATCAGGATTGAATACAACAGTCACCACGCGCACCTACGTCCATGGGGGTAATGTCTCAAACAGTTTACGGTTCGATATTTTCCTGGAAGACCAGTAGTAGCTTCCGATGCACATTTGGAGGCATTCTGTAATCTGTGGACTATCAAGGTGTTGATGAAACACAGTAATTGCATCCGTATTGAATACAACAGTCACCAATCGCACTTTCCTCCATGTTAGTAATGTCTCAAACAGTCTACGCTTTGATCGTTCCCTGGAAGACCAGTAGTAGTTTCCGATGCACATCTGGTGGCATTCTGTAATCTGTGGACTATCAGAGTGTTGACGAAACACATAAATTGCATCGGTATTGAATACAAAAGTCACCATGCGCACTTTCCTCCACAGGAGTAACGTCTTAAACAGTCTACGCTTTGATCGTTCCCTCGATGACCAGTAGTAGTTTCCGATGCACATCTGGTGGCATTCTGTAATCTGTGGACTATCAGAGAGTTGATGAAACACAGAAATTGCATCGGGATTAAATACAACAGTCACCATGCGCACTTTCCTCCATGGGAGTAATGTCTGAAACAGTCCACGCTTTGATCGTTCCCTGCAAGACCAGTAGTACTTTCCGATGCAATTCTGGTGGCATTCTGTAATCCGTGGACTATCAGAGTGTTGATGAAACACAGAAATTGCATCGGGATTGAATACGACAGTCACCATGCGCACTTTCCTCCACGGGAGGTATGTCTCAAACTGTCTACGCTTTGATCGTTCCCTGGAAGACCAGTAGTAGTTTCCGATGCACATCTGGTGGCATTCTGTAATCTGTGGACTATCAGAGTGTTGATGAAACACAGAAATTGCATCGGGATTGAATACAACAGTTACCATGCACACTTTCCACCACAGGAGTAATGTCTCAAACAGTCTACGCTTTGATCGTTCCCTGGAACACAAGTAGTTATTTCCGATGCACATCTGGTGGCAATCTGTAATCTGTGGACTATCAGAGTGTTGACGAAACACAGCAATTGTATCCGGATTGAATACAACGGTCACCATGCTCACTTTCATCCATGGGAGTAATGTCTCAAACAGTCTACGATTTGATTGTTCCCTGGAACGCCAGTAGTAGTTTCCGATGCACATCTGGAGGCATTCTGAAATCTGTGGACTAACTGATTGTTGATGAAACACAGAAATTGCATTGGGATTGATTACAACAGTCACCATGCGCACTTTCCTGCATGGGAGTAATGTCTCTAACAATCTACGCTTGGATCGTTCCCAGGAAGACCAGTAGTAGTTTCCGATGCACATCTGGAGCCATTCTGTAATCTGTGGAGTATCAGAGTGTTGATGAAACACGGAAATTGCATCGGGATTGAATACAACAGTCACCATGCGCACTTTCCTCCATGTTAGTAATGTCTCTAAAAGTCTACGCTTTGATCGTTCCCTGGAAGACCAGTGGTAGTTTCCAATTCACATCTGGAGGCACTCTGTAATCTGTGGACTATCAGAGTGTTGATGAAACACAGAAATTGCAACGGGATTGAATACAACTGCCACCATGCGCACTTTCCTCCATGGGAGTAACGTCTCAAACAGTCTACGCTTTGATCGATCCCTGGAAGACCAGTAGTAGTTTCCGATGCACATCTGTAATCTGTGGACTATCAGAGTGTTGATGAAACACAAATATTGCATCGGGAGTGAAGACAACAGTCAGCATCCTCACTTTCCTCCATGGGAGTAATGTCTCAAACAGTCTACGCTTTGATCGTTCCCTGGAGGACCAGTAGTAGTTTCCGATGCACATCTGCTGGAATTCTGTAATCTGTGGACTATCAGAGTGTTCATGAATCACAGTAATTGCCTCGGGATTGAATACAACAGTCACCATGCGCACTTTCCTCCACGGGAGTAATGTCTCAAACAGTCTACGCTTTGATCGGTCCCTACAAGGCCAGTAGTAGTTCCGGATGTACATCTGCTGGCATTGTGTAATTTGTGGACTATAAGAGTGTTGATGAAACACAGATATTGCATCGGGATTGAATGCAACAGTCACGATCCGCACTTTCCTCCATGGAACTAATGTCTCAAACAGTCTACGCTTTGATCGTTCCCTGGAAAACCAGTAGTAGTTTCCGATGAAAATCTGGTGGCATTCTGTAATCTGTGGACCATCAATGTGTTGATGAAACACAGAAATTGCACCGGCAGTGAATACAACAGTCACAATCCGCTATTCCTACATCGGAGTAACGTCTGAAACAGTCTATAATTTGATCGTTCCCTGGAAGACCAGTAGTAGTTTCCAATGCACATCTGGAGGCATTCTGAAATCTGTGGAATATCTGAGTGTTGATGAAACACAGAAATTGCATCGGGATTGTATACAACAGTCACCATGCGCCCTTTCTCAACGGAAGTAATGTCTCAAACAGTCTACGCTTTGATTGTTCCCTGGAAGACCAGTAGTAGTTTCCAATGCACATCTGGAGGCATTCTGAAATCTGTGGACTAACTGATTGTTGATGAAACACAGAAATTGCATTGGGATTGATTACAACAGTCACCATGCGCACTTTCCTCCATGGGAGTAATGTCTCTAACAGTCTACGCTTGGATCGTTCCCAGGAAGACCAGTAGTAGTTTCCGATGCACATCTGGAGCCATTCTGTAATCGTTGGAGAATCAGAGTGTTGATGAAACACAGAAATTGCATCGGGATTGAATACAACAGTCACCATGCGTACCTTCCTCCATGGGAGTCATATCTCAAAGAGTTTACGCTTTGATCGTTCCCTGGAAGACCAGTGGTAGTTTCCAATTCACATCTGGAGGCATTCTGTAATCTGTGGACTATCAGAGTGTTGATGAAATTCAGAAATTGCATCGGGATTGAATACAACAGTCACCATGCGCACTTTCCTCCATGGGAGTACTGTCTCAAACAGTCTACGCTTTGATCGTTCCCTGGAAGACCAGTAGTAGTTTCCGATGCACATCTGGTGGCATTCTGTAATCTGTGGCCTATCAGAGTGTTGATGAAACACTGAAATTGAATTGGGATTGAATACAACAGTCACCATGCACACTTTCCACCACAGGAGTAAAGTCTCAAACAGTCTACGCTTTAATCGTTCCCTGGAACACAAGTATTTGTTTCCGATGCACATCTGGTGGCATTCTGTAATCTGTGGACTATCAGAGTGTTGATGAAACACAGAAATTGCATCGGGATAGATTACAACAGTCACCATGCGCACTTTCCTCCATGGGAGTAATGTCTCTAACAGTCTACGCTAGGATCGTTCCCAGGAAAACCAGTAGTTGTTTCAAATGCACATCTGGAGGCATTCTGTAACCTGTGGAGTACCAGAGTGTTGATGAAACACAGAAATTGCATGGGGATTGAATACAACAGTCACCATGCGCACCTTCCTCCATGGGAGTAATGTCTCAAACAGTCTACGCTTTGATCGTTCCCTGGAACACCAGTAGTTGTTGCCGATGCACATCTGGTGGCCATCTGTAATCTGTGGACTATCAGAGTGTTGAAGAAACACAGAAACTGCATCGGGATTTAATACAACAGTCACCATTAGCACTTTCCTCCATGGTAGTAATGTCTCAAGCAGTCTACGCTTTGATCGTTCCCTGGAAGACCAGTGGTAGTTTCCAATTCACATCTGGAGGCATTCTGTAATCTGTGGACTAACAGAGTGTTGATGAAACACGGAAATTGCATCGGGATTGAATACAACAGTCACCATGCGCACTTTCCTCCATGGGAGTAATGTCTGAAACAGTCCACGCTTTGATCGTTCCCTGGAAGACCGGTAGTAGTTTCCGATGCACATCTGGAGGCATTCTGAAATCTGTGGACTAACTGATTGTTGATGAAACACAGAAAATGCATTGGGATTGATTACAACAGTCACCATGCGCTCTTTCCTCCATGTGAGTTATGTCAATAACAGTCTACGCTTGGATCGTTCCCAGGAAGACCAGTAGTAGTTTCCGATGACATCTGGAGCCATTCTGTAATATGTGGAGTATCAGAGTGTCATGAAACACAGAAATTACATCGGGATTGAATACAACAATCACCACGCGCACCTACCTCCATGGGGGTAATGTCTCAGAGAGTTTACGGTTCGATATTTTCCTGGAAGACCAGTAGTAGTTTCCGATGCACATTTGGAGGCATTCTGTAATCTGTGGACTATCAAGGTGTTGATGAAACACAGTAATTGCATCCGTATTGAATACAACAGTCACCAATCGCACTTTCCTCCATGTTAGTAATGTCTCAAACAGTCTACGCTTTGATCGTTCCCTGGAAGACCAGTAGTAGTTTCCGATGCACATCTGGTGGCATTCTGTAATCTGTGGACTATCAGAGTGTTGACGAAACACATAAATTGCATCGGTATTGAATACAACAGTCACCATGCGCACTTTCCTCCACAGGAGTAACGTCTTAAACAGTCTACGCTTTGATCGTTCCCTCGATGACCAGTAGTAGTTTCCGATGCACATCTGGTGGCATTCTGTAATCTGTGGACTATCAGAGAGTTGATGAAACACAGAAATTGCATCGGGATTAAATACAACAGTCACCATGCGCACTTTCCTCCATGGGAGTAATGTCTGAAACAGTCCACGCTTTGATCGTTCCCTGCAAGACCAGTAGTACTTTCCGATGCAATTCTGGTGGCATTCTGTAATCCGTGGACTATCAGAGTGTTGATGAAACACAGAATTTGAATTGGGATTGAATACGACAGTCACCATGCGCACTTTCCTCCACGGGAGGTATGTCTCAAACTGTCTACGCTTTGATCGTTCCCTGGAAGACCAGTAGTAGTTTCCGATGCACATCTGGTGGCATTCTGTAATCTGTGGGCTATCAGAGTGTTGATGAAACACAGAAATTGCATCGGGATTGAATACAACAGTCACCATGCACACTTTCCACCACAGGAGTAATGTCTCAAACAGTCTACGCTTTGATCGTTCCCTGGAACACAAGTAGTTATTTCCGATGCACATCTGGTGGCATTCTGTAATCTGTGGACTATCAGAGTGTTGACGAAACACAGCAATTGCATCCGGATTGAATACAACGGTCACCATGCTCACTTTCATCCATGGGAGTAATGTCTCAAACAGTCTACGCTTTGATTGTTCCCTGGAACACCAGTAGTAGTTTCCGATGCACATCTGGAGGCATTCTGAAATCTGTGGACTAACTGATTGTTGATGAAACACAGAAATTGCATTGGGATTGATTACAACAGTCACCATGCGCACTTTCCTCCATGGGAGTAATGTCTCTAACAATCTACGCTTGGATCGTTCCCAGGAAGACCAGTAGTAGTTTCCGATGCACATCTGGAGCCATTCTGTAATCTGTGGAGTATCAGAGTGTTGATGAAACACGGAAATTGCATCGGGATTGAATACAACAGTCACCATGCGCACTTTCCTCCATGTTAGTAATGTCTCTAACAGTCTACGCTTTGATCGTTCCCTGGAAGACCAGTGGAAGTTTCCAATTCACATCTGGAGGCACTCTGTAATCTGTGGACTATCAGAGTGTTGATGAAACACAGAAATTGCAACGGGATTGAATACAACAGTCACCATGCGCACTTTCCTCCATGGGAGTAACGTCTCAAACAGTCTACGCTTTGATCGATCCCTGGAAGACCAGTAGTAGTTTCCGATGCACATCTGTAATCTGTGGACTATCAGAGTGTTGATGAAACACAGATATTGCATCGGGATTGAATGCAACAGTCACGATCCGCACTTTCCTCCATGGAACTAATGTCTCAAACAGTCTACGCTTTGATCGTTCCCTGGAAGACCAGTAGTAGTTTCCGATGAAAATCTGGTGGCATTCTGTAATCTGTGGACCATCAATGTGTTGATGAAACACAGAAATTGCACCGGCAGTGAATACAACAGTCACAATCCGCTATTCCTACATCGGAGTAATGTCTGAAACAGTCTACAATTTGATCGTTCCCTGGAAGACCAGTAGTAGTTTCCGATGCATATCTGGTGGCATTCTGTAATCTGTGGGCTATCAGAGTGTTGATGAAACACAGAAATTGCATCGGGATTGAATACAACAGTGACCATGCGCACTTTCCTCCACATGAGTAATGTCTCAAACAGTCAATGCTTTGATCGTTCCCTGGAAAACCAGTAGTAGTTTCCGATGCACATCTGGAGGCAATCTGTAATCTGTGGACCTTCAAAGTGTTGATGAAACACAGATATTGCATCGGGATTGAATACAACAGTCACTATGCGCACTTTCCTCCATATGAGTAATGTCCCTAACAGTCTACTTTTTGATCGTTCCAAGGAAGACCAGTAGCAGTTTCCGATGCACATCTGGAGCCATTCTGTAATCGTTGGAGTATCAGAGTGTTGATGAAACACAGAAATTGCATCGGGATTGAATACAACAGTCACCATGCGCACCTTCCTCCATGGGAGTCATATCTCAAAGAGTTTACGCTTTGATCGTTCCCTGGAAGACCAGTGGTAGTTTCCAATTCACATCTGGAGGCATTCTGTAATCTGTGGACTATCAGAGTGTTGATGAAATTCAGAAATTGCATCGGGATTGACTACAACAGTGACCATGCGCACTTTCCTCCATGGGAGTAATGTCTCAAACAGTCTACGCTTTGATCGTTCCCTGGAAGACCAGTAGTAGTTTCCGATGCACATCTGGTGGCATTCTGTAATCTGTGGCCTATCAGAGTGTTGATGAAACACTGAAATTGAATTGGGATTGAATACAACAGTCACCATGCACACTTTCCACCACAGGAGTAAAGTCTCAAACAGTCTACGCTTTAATCGTCCCCTTGAACACAAGTAGTTGTTTCCGATGCACATCTGGTGGCATTCTGTAATCTGTGGACTATCAGAGTGTTGATGAAACACAGATATTGCATCGGGATTGAATACAACAGTCACCATGTGCACTTTCCTCCACGGGAGTAATGTCTCAAACATTCTACGCTTTGATCGTTCCCTGGAAGACCAGTATTAGTTCCGATGCACATCTGGAGGCATTCTGTAATCTGTGGACTATCAGAGTGTTGATGAAACACAGAAATTGCATCGGGATAGATTACAACAGTCACCATGCGCACTTTCCTCCATGGGAGTAATGTCTCTAACAGTCTACGCTAGGATCGTTCCCAGGAAAACCAGTAGTTGTTTCAAATGCGCATCTGGAGGCATTCTGTAATCTGTGGAGTACCAGAGTGTTGATGAAACACAGAAATTGCATCGGGATTGAATACAACAGTCACCATGCGCACCTTCCTCCATGGGAGTAATGTGTCAAACAGTCTACGCTTTGATCGTTCCCTGGAAGACAAGTAGTAGTTTCCGATGCACATCTGTAATCTGTGGACTATCAGAGTGTTGATGAAACACAAAAATTGCATCGGGAGTGAATACAACAGTCACCATCCTCACTTTCCTCCATGGGAGTAATGTCTCAGACAGTCTACGCTTTGATCGTTCACTGGAAGACCAGTAGTAGTTTCCGATGCACATCTGGTGGCATTCTGTAATCTGTGGCCTATCAGAGTGTTGATGAAACACTGAAATTGAATTGGGATTGAATACAACAGTCACCATGCACACTTTCCACCACAGGAGTAAAGTCTCAAACGGTCTACGCTTTAATCGTTCCCTGGAACACAAGTAGTTGTTTCCGATGCACATCTGGTGGCATTCTGTAATCTGTGGACTATCAGAGTGTTGATGAAACACAGAAATTGCATCGGGATTGAATACAACAGTCACCATGTGCACTTTCCTCCACGGGAGTAATGTCTCAAACATTCTACGCTTTGATCGTTCCCTGGAAGACCAGTGGTAGTTTCCAATTCACATCTGGAGGCGTTCTGTAATCTGTGGACTAACAGAGTGTTGATGAAACACGGAAATTGCATCGGGATTGAATACAACAGTCACCAAGCGCACTTTCCTCCATAGGAGTAAAGTCTGAAACAGTCCACGCTTTGATCGTTCCCTGGAAGACCAGTAGTGGTTTCCGATGCACTTCTGGTGGCATTTTGTAATCCGTGGCCTATCAGAGTGTTGATGAAACACAGAAATTGCATCAGGATTGAATACGACAGTAACCATGCGCACTTTCCTCCACGGGAGGTATGTCTCAAACTGTCTACGCTTTGATCGTTCCCTGGAAGACCAGTAGTAGTTTCCGATGCACATCTGAAGGCATTCTGTAATCTGTGGACTATCAGAGTGTTGATGAAACACAGAAATTGCATCGGGATTGAATACAACAGTCACCATGCGCACTTTCTCCACGGAACTAAATTCACAAACTGTCTACGCTTTGGTTGTTCCCTGGAAGACCAGTAGTAGTTTCCGATGCACATCTGGAGGCATTCTGAAATCTGTGGACTAACTGATTGTTGATGAAACACAGAAATTGCATTGGGATTGATTACAACAGTCACCATGCGCACTTTCCTCCGTGTGAGTTATGTCCCTAACAGTCTACGCTTGGATCGTTCCCAGGAAGACCAGTAGTAGTTTCCGATGACATCTGGAGCCGTACTGTAATATGTGGAGTATCAGAGTGTCATGAAACACAGAAATTGCATCGGGATTGAATACAACAGTCACCACGCGCACCTACCTCCATGGGGGTAATATCTCAAAGAGTTTACGGTTCGATATTTTCCTGGAAGACCAGTAGTAGTTTCCGATGCACATTTGGAGGCATTCTGTAATCTGTGGACTATCAAGGCAATGATGAAACACAGTAATTGCATCCGTATTGAATACCACAGTCACCAATCGCACTTCCTCCATGTTAGTAATGTCTCAAACAGTCTATGCTTTGATCGTTCCCTGGAAGACCAGTAGTAGTTTCCAATGCACATCTGGTGGCATTCTGTAATCTGTGGACTATCAGAGTGTTGACGAAACACATAAATTGCATCGGTATTGAACACAACAGTCACCATGCGCACTTTCCTCCACAGGAGTAACGTCTTAAACAGTCTACGCCTTGATCGTTCCCTCGATGACCAGTAGTAGTTTCCGATGCACATCTGGTGGCATTCTGTAATCTGTGGACTATCAGAGAGTTGATGAAACACAGAAATTCCATCGGGATTGAAAACAACAGTCACCATGCGCACTTTCCTCCATGGGAGTAATGTCTGAAACAGTCCACGCTTGGATCGTTCCCTGGAAGACCAGTAGTACTTTCCGATGCAATTCTGGTGGCATTCTGTAATCCGTGGACTATCAGAGTGTTGATGAAACACAGAAATTGCATCGGGATCTAATACGACAGTTACCATGCGCACTTTCCTCCACGGGAGGTATGTCTCAAACTGTCTACGCTTTGATCGTTCCCTGGGAGACCAGTAGTAGTTTCCGATGCACAACTTGTGGCACTCTGTAATCTGTGGAATATCAGAGTGTTGATGAAACACAGAAATTGCATCGGGATTGATTACAACAGTCACCATGCACACTTTCCACCACAGGAGTAACGTCTCAAACAGTCTACGCTTTGATCGTTCCCTGGAACACAAGTAGTTGTTTCCGATGCACATCTGGTGGCATTCTGTAATCTGTGGAGTATCAGAGTGTTGACGAAACACAGAAATTGCATCGGTATTGAATACGACAGTAACCATGCGCACTTTCCTCCACGGGAGGTATGTCTCAAACAGTCTATGCTTTGATCGTTCCCTGGAAGACCAGTAGTAGTTTCCAACGCACATCTCGTGGCATTCTGTAATCTGTGGACTATCAGAGTGTTGACGAAACACATAAATTGCATCGGTATTGAACACAACAGTCACCATGCGCACTTTCCTCCACAGGAGTAACGTCTTAAACAGTCTACGCCTTGATCGTTCCCTCGATGACCAGTAGAAGTTTCCGATGCACATCTGGTGGCATTCTGTAATCTGTGGAATATCAGAGAGTTTATGAAACACAGAAATTCCATCGGGATTGAAAACAACAGTCACCATGCGCACTTTCCTCCATGGGAGTAATGTCTGAAACAGTCCACGTTTTGATCGTTCCCTGGAAGACCAGTAGTACTTTCCGATGCAATTCTGGTGGCATTCTGTAATCCGTGGACTATCAGAGTGTTGATGAAACACAGAAATTGCATCGGGATCTAATACGACAGTTACCATGCGCACTTTCCTCCACGGGAGGTATGTCTCAAACAGTCTACGCTTTGATTGTTACCTGGAAGACCAGTAGTAGTTTCCGATGCACATCTGGAGGCATTCTGAAATCTGTGGACTAACTGATTGTTGATGAAACACAGAAATTGCATTGGCATTGATTACAACAGTCACCATGCGCACTTTCCTCCATGGGAGTAATGTCTCTAATAGTCTACGCTTGGATCGTTCCCAGGAAGACCAGTAGTAGTTTCCGATGCACATCTGGAGCCATTCTGTAATCTGTGGAGTATCAGAGTGTTGATGGAACATGGAAATTGCATCGGGATTGAATACAACAGTCACCATGCGCACTTTCCTCCATGTTAGTAATGTCTCAAACAGTCTACGCTTTGATCGTTCCCTGGAAGACCAGTGGTAGTTTCCAATTCACATCTGGAGGCATTCTGTAATCTGTGGACTATCAGAGTGTTGATGAAACACAGAAATTGCATCGGGATTGAATACAACAGTCACCATGCGCACTTTCCTCCATGGGAGTAACGTCTCAAACAGTCTACGCTTTGATCGTTCCCTGGAAGACCAGTAGTAGTTTCCGATGCACATCTGTAATCTGTGGACTATCAGAGTGTTGATGAAACACAAATATTGCATCGGGAGTGAAGACAACAGTCAGCATCCTCACTTTCCTCCATGGGAGTAATGTCTTAGACAGTCTACGCTTTGATCGTTCCCTGGAAGACCAGTAGTAGCTTCCGATGCACATCTGCTGGCGTTCCGTAATCTGTGGACTATCAGAGTGTTCATGAATCACAGAAATTGCCTCGGGATTGAATACAACAGTCACCATGCGCACTTTCCTCCACGGTAGTAATGTCTCAAACAGTCTACGCTTTGATCGTTCCCTACAAGACCAGTAGTAGTTCCGGATGTACATCTGGTGGCATTGTGTAATTTGTGGACTATAAGAGTGTTGATGAAACACAGATATTGCATCGGGATGGAATGCAACAGTCACGATCCGCACTTTCCTCCATGGAACTAATGTCTCAAACAGTCTACGCTTTGATCGTTTCCTGGAAGACCAGTAGTAGTTTCCGATGAAAATCTGGTGGCATTCTGTAATCTGTGGACCTTCAATGTGTTGATGAAACACAGAAATTGCACCGGCAGTGAATACAACAGTCACAATCCGCATTTTCCTACATCGGTGTAATGTCTGAAACAGTCTACAATTTGATCGTTAGCTGGAAGACCAGTAGTAGTTTCCGATGCACATCTGGAGCCATTCTGTAATCTGTGGAGTATCAGAGTGTTGATGAAACACAGTAATTGCATTGGGATTGAATACTACAGTCACCATGCGCACCTTCCTCCATGGGAGTCATATCTCAAAGAGTTTACTTTTTGATCGTTCCCTGGAAGACCAGTGGTAGTTTCCAATTCACATCTGGAGGCATTCTGTAATCTGTGGACTATCAGAGTGTTGATGAAACACAGAAATTGCATCGGGATTGAATACAACAGTCACCATGCGCACTTTCCTCCATGGGAGTAATGTCTCAAACAGTCTACGCTTTGATCGTTCCCTGGAAGACCAGTAGTAATTCCGGATGTACATCTGGTGGCATTTTGCAATTTGTGGACTATCAGAGTGTTGATGAAACACAGATATTGCATCGGGATTGAATGCAACAGTCACCATCCGCACATTCCTCCATGGAAGTAGTGTCTCAAACAGTCTACGCTTTGATCGTTCCCTGGAAGACCAGTAGTAGTTTCCGATGAACATCTGGTGGCATTCTGTAATCTGCGGACCTTCAATGTGTTGATGAAACACAGAAATTGCACCGGCAGTGAATTCAACAGTCACAATCCGCATTTTCCTACATCGGAGTAATGTCTGAAACAGTCTACAATTTGATCGTTCCCTGGGAGACCAGTAGTAGTTTCCGATGCACATCTGGTGGCATTCTGTAATCTGTGGACTATCAGAGTGTTAATGAATCACAGAAATTGCATCGGGATTGAATACAACAGTCACCATGCCCACTTTCCTCCATGGGAGTAATGTCTCAAACAGTCTACGCTTTGATCGTTCCCTGGAAGACCAGTAGTAGTTTCCGATGAAAATCTGGTGGCATTCTGTAATCTGTGGACCTTAAATGTGTTGATGAAACACAGAAATTGCACCGGCAGTGAATACTACAGTCATAATCCGCATTTTCCTACATGGGAGTAATGTCTGAAACAGTCTACAATTTGATCGTTCCCTGGAAGACCAGTAGTAGTTTCCGATGCACATCTGGTGGCATTCTGTAATCTGTGGGCTACAAGAGAGTTGATGAAACACAGAAATTGCATCGGGATTGAATACAACAGTCACCATGCACACTTTCCTCCATAGGAGTAATGTCTCAAACAGTCTACGATTTGATCGTTCCCTGGAAAACCAGTAGTAGTTTCCGATGCACATCTGGAGGCATTCTGTAATCTGTGGACCTTCAAAGTCTTGATGAAACACAGATATTGCATCGGGATTGAATACAACAGTCACCATGCGCACTTTCCTCCATATGAGTATTGTCCCTAACAGTCTACGCTTTGATCGTTCCCTGGAAGACCAGTAGTAGTTTCCGATGCACATCTAGACTCATTCTGTAATCTGTGCACTACCAGAGTGTTGATGAAACACAGTAATTGCATCGGGATTGAATCCAACAGTCACCATGCGCACTTTCCTCCATGTTAGTAATGTCTCAAACAGTCTACGCCTTAATCATTCCCTGGAAGACCAGTGGTAGTTTCCAATTCACATCTGAAGGCTTTCTGTAATCAGTGGACTATCAGAGTGTTGATGAAACACAGAAATTGCATCGGGATTGAATACAACAGTCACCATGCGTACTTTCCTCCATGGGAGTAATGTCTCAAACAGTCTACGACTTGATCGTTCCCTGGAATATCAGTAGTAGTTTCCGATACACATCTGGAGGCATTCTGTAATCTGTGGACTATCAGAGTGTTCATGAATCACAGAAATTGCATCGGGATTGAATACAACAGTCACCATGCGCACTTTCCTCCATGGGAGTAATGTCTCAAACAGTCTACGCTTTGATCGTTCCCTGGAGGACCAGTAGTAGTTCCGGGTGTACATCTGGTGGCATTGTGTAATTAGTGGACTATCAGAGTTTGACGAAACACAGAAATTGCATCGGCATTGAATACAACAGTCACCATCCGCACTTTCCTCCTTGGAAGTAATGTCTCAAACAGTCTATGCTTTGATCGTTCCCTGGAAGACCAGTAGTAGTTTCCGATGAAAAACTGGTGGCATTCTGTAATCTGTGGACCTTCGAAGTGTTGATGAAACACAGAAATTGCATCGGGATTGAATACAGCAGTCACCATGCGCACTTTCCTCCATGGGAGTAATGTCTCAAACAGTTCGTTCAATACAACAGTCACCATTCACAATTTCCTCCATGGGAGTAAGGACTCTAACAGTCTACGCTTTGATCGTTCCCTGGAAGACCAGTAGAAGATTCCGATGCACATCTGGAGGCATTCTGTAATCTGTGGACTTTCAAAGTGTTGATGAAACACAGAAATTGCATCGGGATTTAATACAACAGTCACCATGAGCACTTTCCTCCATGGGAGTAATGTCTCAAACAGTCTACGCTTTGATCGTTCCCTGGAAGACCAGTAAAACTGTCCGATGCACATCTGGTTGCATTCTGTAATCTGTCGTCTATCAGAGTGTTGATGAAACACAGTAATTGCACCGGGATTGAATACAACAGTCACCAAGCGCACTTTCCTCCATAGGAGTAATGTCTCAAACAGTCTACGCTTTGATCGTTCCCTGGAAGACCAGTAGTAGTTTCCGATGCACATCTGGAGACAATCTGTAATGTGTGGACTATCAGAGTGTTGATGAAACACAGAAATTGCATCGGGATTGAATACAACAGTCACCATCCGCTCTTTCCTCCATGGGAGTAATTCTCAAACAGTCTACGTTTTGCTCGTTCCCTGGAAGACCAATAGTAGTTTCCGATGCACATCTGGAGGCAATCTGTAATCTGCGGACTATCAGAGTGTTGATGAAACACAGAAATAGCATCGCGATTGAATACAACAGTCACCATGCGCACTTTCCTCCATGGGAGTAGTGTCTCAAACAGTCTAAGCTTTGATCGTTCCCAGGAAGACCAGTATTAGCTTCCGATGCACATCTGGAGACAATCTGTAATCTGTGGACTATCAGAGTGTTGATGAAACACAGAAATTGCATCGGGATTGAATACAACATTCACCATGCACACTTTCCTCCATTGGAGTAATGTCTGAAACAGTCTACGCTTTGATCGTTTCCTGGAAGACCAGTAGTAGTTTCCGATTTACATCTGGAGGCAATCTGTAATCTGTGAACTATCAAAGTGTTGATGAAACACAGAAATTGCATCGGGATTGAATACAACAGTCACCATCCGCACTTTCCTCCATGGGAGTATTGTCTAAAACAGTCTACGGTTTGATCGTTCCCAGGAAGACCAGTAACAGTTTCCGATGCACATCTGGAGACAATCTGTAATTGTGTTTACTGTCAGAGTGTTGATGAAACACAGAAATTGCATCGGGATTGAGTACAACAGTCAATATTCGCACTTTACTCCATGGGAGTAACGTCTGAAACAGTCTACGATTTGATCGTTCCCTGGAAGACCAGTAGTAGATTCCGATGCACATCTAAAGGCATTCTGTAATCTGTGGACCTTCAAAGTGTTGATGAAACACAGAAATTGCTTCGGGATTGAATACAACAGTCACCATGCACACATTCCTCCATTGGAGTAATGTCTGAAACAGTCTACGCTTTGATCGTTCCCTGGAAGACCAGTAGTAGTTTCCGATGCACCTCTGGATGCATTCTGTGATCTGTGGACTATCAGAGTGTTGATGAAACACAGAAATTGCATCAGGAGTGAATACAACAGTCACCATCCGCACTTTCCTCCATGGGAGTAATGTCTAAAACAGTCTACGGTTTGATCGTTACCAGGAAGACGAGTAGTAGTTTCCGATGCACATCTGGAGACAATCTGTAATGCGTGGACTATCAGAGTGTTGATGAAACACAGAAAATGCATCGGGATTGAATACAACAGTCACCATGCACACTTTCCTCCATTGGAGTAATGTCTGAAACAGTCTACGCTTTGATCGTTTCCTGGAAGACCAGTAGTAGTTTCCGATTTACATCTGTAGGCAATCTGTAATCTGTGGACTATCAAGGTGTTGATGAAACACAGAAATTGCATCGGGATTGAATACAACAGTCACCATCCGCACTTTATTCCATGGGAGTAATGTCTAAAACAGTCTATGGTTTGATCGTTCCCAGGAAGACCAGTAGTAGTTTCCGATGCACATCTGGAGGCAATCTGTAATCTGTGGACCTACAAAGTGTTGATGAAACACAGAAATTGCATCGGGATTGAATACAACAGTCACCATGCACACTCTCCTCCATGGGAGTAATGTCTCAAACAGTCTACGCTTTGATCGTTCCCTGGAAGTCCAGTGGTGGTTTCCGATTTACATCTGTAGGCAATCTGTAATCTGTGGATTATCAAGGTGTTGATGAAACACAGAAATTGCATCGGGACTGAATACAACAGTCACCATGCACACATTCCTCCATTGGAGTAATGTCTGAAACAGTCTACGCTTTGATCGTTCCCTGGAAGACCAGAAGTAGTTTCCGATGCACATCTGGATGCATTCTGTGATCTGTGGACTATCAGAGTGTTGATGAAACACAGAAATTGCATCAGGAGTGAATACATAAGTCACCATCCGCACTTTCCTCCATGGGAGTAATGTCTAAAACAGTCTACGGTTTGATCGTTACCAGGAAGACGAGTATTAGTTTCCGATGCACATCTGGAGACAATCTGTAATGCGTGGACTATCAGAGTGTTGATGAAACACAGAAATTGCATCGGGATTGAATACAACAGTCACCATACACACTTTCCTCCATTGGAGTAATGTCTGAAACAGTCTACGCTTTGATCGTTTCCTGGAAGACCAGTAGTAGTTTCCGATTTACATCTGTAGGCAATCTGTAATCTGTGGACTATCAAGGTGTTGATGAAACACAGAATTTGCATCGGGATTTAATACAACAGTCACCATCCGCACTTTCCTCCATGGGAGTAATGTCTAAAACAGTCTATGGTTTGATCGTTCCCAGGAAGACCAGTAGTAGTTTCCGATGCACATCTGGAGGCAATCTGTAATCTGTGGACTTTCAAAGTGTTGATGAAACACAGAAATTGCATCGGGATTTAATACAACAGTCACCATGAACACTTTCCTCCATGGGAGTAATGTCTCAAACAGTCTACGCTTTGATCGTTCCCTGGAAGACCAGTAAAACTGTCCGATGCACATCTGGTTGCATTCTGTAATCTGTCGTCTATCAGAGTGTTGATGAAACACAGTAATTGCACCGGGATTGAATACAACAGTCACCAAGCGCACTTTCCTCCATAGGAGTAATGTCTCAAACAGTCTACGCTTTGATCGTTCCCTGGAAGACCAGTAGTAGTTTCCGATGCACATCTGGAGACAATCTGTAATGTGTGGACTATCAGAGTGTTGATGAAACACAGAAATTACATCGGGATTGAATACAACAGTCACCATCCGCTCTTTCCTCCATGGGAGTAATTCTCAAACAGTCTACGTTTTGCTCGTTCCCTGGAAGACCAATAGTAGTTTCCGATGCACATCTGGAGGCAATCTGTAATCTGCGGACTATCAGAGTGTTGATGAAACACAGAAATAGCATCGCGATTGAATACAACAGTCACCATGCGCACTTTCCTCCATGGGAGTAGTGTCTCAAACAGTCTAAGCTTTGATCGTTCCTAGGAAGACCAGTATTAGCTTCCGATGCACATCTGGAGACAATCTGTAATCTGTGGACTATCAGAGTGTTGATGAAACACAGAAATTGCATCGGGATTGAATACAACATTCACCATGCACACTTCCCTCCATTGGAGTAATGTCTGAAACAGTCTACGCTTTGATCGTTTCCTGGAAGACCAGTAGTAGTTTCCGATTTACATCTGGAGGCAATCTGTAATCTGTGAACTATCAAAGTGTTGATGAAACACAGAAATTGCATCGGGATTGAATACAACAGTCACCATCCGCACTTTCCTCCATGGGAGTAATGTCTAAAACAGTCTACGGTTTGATCGTTCCCAGGAAGACCAGTAGCAGTTTCCGATGCACATCTGGAGACAATCTGTAATTGTGTTTACTGTCAGAGTGTTGATGAAACACAGAAATTGCATCGGGATTGAGTACAACAGTCAATATTCGCACTTTACTCCATGGGAGTAACGTCTGAAACAGTCTACGATTTGATCGTTCCCTGGAAGACCAGTAGTAGATTCCGATGCACATCTAAAGGCATTCTGTAATCTGTGGACCTTCAAAGTGTTGATGAAACACAGAAATTGCTTCGGGATTGAATACAACAGTCACCATGCACACATTCCTCCATTGGAGTAATGTCTGAAACAGTCTACGCTTTGATCGTTCCCTGGAAGACCAGTAGTAGTTTCCGATGCACCTCTGGATGCATTCTGTGACCTGTGGACTATCAGAGTGTTGATGAAACACAGAAATTGCATCAGGAGTGAATACAACAGTCACCATCCGCACTTTCCTCCATGGGAGTAATGTCTAAAACAGTCTACGGTTTGATCGTTACCAGGAAGACGAGTAGTAGTTTCCGATGCACATCTGGAGACAATCTGTAATGCGTGGACTATCAGAGTGTTGATGAAACACAGAAAATGCATCGGGATTGAATACAACAGTCACCATGCACACTTTCCTCCATTGGAGTAATGTCTGAAACAGTCTACGCTTTGATCGTTTCCTGGAAGACCAGTAGTAGTTTCCGATTTACATCTGTAGGCAATCTGTAATCTGTGGACTATCAAGGTGTTGATGAAACACAGAAATTGCATCGGGATTGAATACAACAGTCACCATCCGCACTTTATTCCATGGGAGTAATGTCTAAAACAGTCTATGGTTTGATCGTTCCCAGGAAGACCAGCAGTAGTTTCCGATGCACATCTGGAGGCAATCTGTAATCTGTGGACCTACAAAGTGTTGATGAAACACAGAAATTGCATCGGGATTGAATAAAACAGTCACCATGCACACTCTCCTCAATGGGAGTAATGTCTCAAACAGTCTACGCTTTGATCGTTCCCTGGAAGTCCAGTGGTGGTTTCCGATTTACATCTGTAGGCAATCTGTAATCTGTGGATTATCAAGGTGTTGATGAAACACAGAAATTGCATCGGGATTGAATACAACAGTCACCATGCACACATTCCTCCATTGGAGTAATGTCTGAAACAGTCTACGCTTTGATCGTTCCCTGGAAGACCAGAAGTAGTTTCCGATGCACATCTGGATGCATTCTGTGATCTGTGGACTATCAGAGTGTTGATGAAACACAGAAATTGCATCAGGAGTGAATACATAAGTCACCATCCGCACTTTCCTCCATGGGAGTAATGTCTAAAACAGTCTACGGTTTGATCGTTACCAGGAAGACGAGTATTAGTTTCCGATGCACATCTGGAGACAATCTGTAATGCGTGGACTATCAGAGTGTTGATGAAACACAGAAATTGCATCGGGATTGAATACAACAGTCACCATACACACTTTCCTCCATTGGAGTAATGTCTGAAACAGTCTACGCTTTGATCGTTTCCTGGAAGACCAGTAGTAGTTTCCGATTTAAATCTGTAGGCAATCTGTAATCTGTGGACTATCAAGGTGTTGATGAAACACAGAAATTGCATCGGGATTGAATACAACAGTCACCATCCGCACTTTCCTCCATGGGAGTAATGTCTAAAACAGTCTATGGTTTGATCGTTCCCAGGAAGACCAGTAGTAGTTTCCGATGCACATCTGGAGGCAATCTGTAATCTGTGGACCTACAAAGTGTTGATGAAACACAGAAATTGTATCGGGATTGAATACAACAGTCACCATGCACTCACTCCTCCATGGGAGTAATGTCTCAAACAGTCTACGCTTTGATCGTTCCCTGGAAGTCCAATGGTAGTTTCCGATTTACATCTGTAGGCAACCTGTAATCTGTGGACTATCAAGGTGTTGATGAAACACAGAAATTGCATCGGGATTGAATACAACAGTTACCATGCGCACTTTAATCCATGGGAGTAATGTCTGAAAGAGTCGAAGCTTTGATCGTTACCAGGAAGACCAGTAGTAGTTTCTGATGCACATCTGGAGACAATCTGTAATGTGTGGACTATCAGAGTGTTGATGAAACACAGAAATTGCATCGGGATTGAATACAACAGTCACCATCCGCTCTTCCCGCCATGGGAGTAATGTCTCAAACAGTCTGCGATTTGATCGAATCCTGGAAGACCAGTAGTAGTTACCGATACACATCTGGAGGCATTCTGTAATCTGTGGACTATGAGACTGTTGATGAAACACAGCAATTGCATCGGGATTGAATACAACAGTCAATATTCGCACTTTCCTCCATGGGAGTAATGTCTCAAACAGTATACGCTTTGATCGTTCCCTGAAAGGCCAGTAGTAGTTTCCGATGCACATCTGGAGGCATTCTATAATCTGTGGCCTATCAGAGTGTTGCTGAAGCACAGAAATTGCATCAGGAGTGAATACAACAGTCACCATCCGCACTTACTTCCATGGGAGTAATATCTGAAACAGTCTTCGGTTTGATCGTTCCCAGGAAGACCAGTAGTAGTTTCCGATGCAACTCTGGAGTCAATCTGAAATGTGTGGACTATCAGAGTGTTGATGAAACACAGAAATTGCATCGGGATTGAATACAACATTCACCATCCGCACTTTCCTCCATGGCAGTAACGTCTGAAACAGTCTACGATTTGATTGTGCCCTGGAAGACCAGTAAGAGTTTCCGATGCACATCTGGTGGCATTCTGTAATCTGTGGACATTCAAAGTGTTGATGAAACACAGAAATTCCATCGGGATTGAATACAATAGTCATCATGCGCACTTTCCTCCATGGGAGTAATGTCTCAAACAGTCTACGCTTTGATCGTTCCCTGGAAGACCAGTAATAGTTTCCGATGCACATCTGGAGGCATTCTGTAATCTGTGGGCTATCAGACTGTTGATGAAACATAGAAATTGCATCGGGATTGAATACAACAGTCACCATGCGCACTTTCCTCCATGGGAGTAATTTTCAAACAGTCTACGCTTTGATCGTTCCCTGGAAGATCAATAGTAGTTTCCGATGCACATCTGGAGGCAATCTGTAGTCTGTGGACTATCAGAGTGTTGATGAAACACAGATATTGCATCGCGAATGAATACAACAGTCACCATGCGCACTTTCCTCCATGGGAGTAATGTCTGAAACAGTCTACGCTTTGATCGTTCCCTGGAAGACCAGTAGTAGTTTCCGATTTTCATCTGGAGGCAATCTGTAATCTGTGGACCTTCAAAGTGTTGATGAAACACAGAAATTGCATCAGGAGTGTATACAACAGTCACCATCCGCACTTTCCTAAATAGGAGTAATGTCTAAAACAGTCTACGGTTTGATCGTTCCCAGGAAGACCAGTAGTAGTTTCCGATGCACATCTGGAGACAATCTGTAATGTGTGGACTATCAGAGTGTTGATGAAACACAGAAATTGCATCGGGATTGAATACAACAGTCACCATCCGCTCTTTCCTCCATGGGAGTAATTCTCAAACAGTCTACGCTTTGCTCGTTCCCTGGAAGACCAATAGTAGTTTCCGATGCACATCTGGAGGCAATCTGTAATCAGCGGACTATCAGAGTGTTGATGAAACACAGAAATAGCATCGCGATTGAATACAACAGTCACCATGCGCACTTTCCTCCATGGGAGTAGTGTCTCAAACAGTCTAAGCTTTGATCGTTCCCAGGAAGACCAGTATTTGCTTCCGATGCACATCTGGAGACAATCTGTAATCTGTGGACTATCAGAGTGTTGATGAAACACAGAAATTGCATCGGGATTGAATACAACATTCACAATGCACACTTTCCTCCATTGGAGTAATGTCTGAAACAGTCTACGCTTTGATCGTTTTCTGGAAGACCAGTAGTAGTTTCCGATTTACATCTGGAGGCAATCTGTAATCTGTGAACTATCAAAGTGTTGATGAAACACAGAAATTGCATCGGGATTGAATACAACAGTCACCATCCGCACTTTCCTCCATGGGAGTAATGTCTAAAACAGTCTACGGTTTGATCGTTCCCAGGAAGACCAGTAGCAGTTTCCGATGCACATCTGGAGACAATCTGTAATTGTGTTTACTGTCAGAGTGTTGATGAAACACAGAAATTGCATCGGGATTGAGTACAACAGTCAATATTCGCACTTTCCTCCATGGGAGTAACGTCTGAAACAGTCTACGATTTGATCGTTCCCTGGAAGACCAGTAGTAGATTCCGATGCACATCTAAAGGCATTCTGTAATCTGTGGACCTTCAAAGTGTTGATGAAACACAGAAATTGCTTCGGGATTGAATACAACAGTCACCATGCACACATTCCTCCATTGGAGTAATGTCTGAAACAGTCTACGCTTTGATCGTTTCCTGGAAGACCAGTAGTAGTTTCCGATTTACATCTGTAGGCAATCTGTAATCTGTGGACTATCAAGGTGTTGATGAAACACAGAAATTGCATCGGGATTGAATACAACAGTCACCATCCGCACTTTATTCCATGGGAGTAATGTCTAAAACAGTCTATGGTTTGATCGTTCCCAGGAAGACCAGTAGTAGTTTCCGATGCACATCTGGAGACAATCTGTAATCTGTGGACCTACAAAGTGTTGATGAAACACAGAAATTGCATCGGGATTGAATACAACAGTCACCATGCACACTCTCCTCCATGGGAGTAATGTCTCAAACAGTCTACGCTTTGATCGTTCCCTGGAAGTCCAATGGTAGTTTCCGATTTACATCTGTAGGCAACCTGTAATCTGTGGACTATCAAGGTGTTGATGAAACACAGAAATTGCATCGGGATTGAATACAACAGTTACCATGCGCACTTTAATCCATGGGAGTAATGTCTGAAAGAGTCGAAGCTTTGATCGTTACCAGGAAGACCAGTAGTAGTTTCTGATGCACATCTGGAGACAATCTGAAATGTGTGGACTATCAGAGTGTTGATGAAACACAGAAATTGCATCGGGATTGAATACAACAGTCACCATCCGCTCTTCCCGCCATGGGAGTAATGTCTCAAACAGTCTGCGATTTGATCGAACCCTGGAAGACCAGTAGTAGTTACCGATGCACATCTGGAGGCATTCTGTAATCTGTGGACTATGAGACTGTTGATGAAACACAGCAATTGCATCGGGATTGAATACAACAGTCAATATTCGCACTTTCCTCCATGGGAGTAATGTCTCAAACAGTATACGCTTTGATCGTTCCCTGAAAGGCCAGTAGTAGTTTCCGATGCACATCTGGAGGCATTCTATAATCTGTGGCCTATCAGAGTGTTGCTGAAACACAGAAATTGCATCAGGAGTGAATACAACAGTCACCATCCGCACTTACCTCCATGGGAGTAATATCTGAAACAGTCTTCGGTTTGATCGTTCCCAGGAAGACCAGTAGTAGTTTCCGATGCACCTCTGGAGCCAATCTGAAATGTGTGGACTATCAGAGTGTTGATGAAACACAGAAATTGCATGGGGATTGAATACAACATTCACCATCCGCACTTTCCTCCATGGCAGTAACGTCTGAAACAGTGTACGATTTGATTGTGCCCTGGAAGACCAGTAAGAGTTTCCGATGCACATCTGGTGGCATTCTGTAATCTGTGGACCTTCAAAGTGTTGATGAAACACAGAAATTCCATCGGGATTGAATACAATAGTGACCATTCGCACTTTCCTCCATGGGAGTAATGTCTCAAACAGTCTACGCTTTAATCGTTCCCTGGAAGACCAGTAATAGTTTACGATGCACATCTGGAGGCATTCTGTAATCTGTGGGCTATCAGACTGTTGATGAAACATAGAAATTGCATCGGGATTGAATACAACAGTCACCATGCGCACTTTCCTCCATGAGAGTAATTTTCAAACAGTCTACACATTGATCGTTCCCTGGAAGATCAATAGTAGTTTCCGATGCACATCTGGAGGCAATCTGTAATCTGTGGACTATCAGAGTGTTGATGAAACACAGATATTGCATCGCGAAAGAATACAACAGTCACCATGCGCACTTTCCTCCATGGGAGTAATGTCTGAAACAGTCTAAGCTTTGATCGTTCCCAGGAAGACCAGTAGTAGTTTCCGATTCACATCTGCAGACAGTCTTTAATCTGTGGACTATCAGAGTGTTGATGAAACACAGGAATTGCATCGGGATTGAATACAACAGTCACCATCCTCTCTTTCCTCCATGGGAGTAACGTCTGAAACAGTCTACGATTTGATCGTTCCCTGGAAGACTAGTATTAGATTCCGATGCACATCTGGAGGCATTCTGTAATCTGTGGACCTTCAAAGTGTTGATGAAACACAGAAATTGCATCTGGATTGAATATAACAGTCACCATGCACACTTTCCTCCATTGGAGTAATGTCTGAAACAGTCTACGCTTTGATCGTTCCCTGGAAGACCAGTAGTAGTTTCCGATTTTCATCTGGAGGCAATCTGTAATCTGTGGACCTTCAAAGTGTTGATGAAACACAGAAATTGCATCAGGAGTGAATACAACAGTCACCATCCGCACTTTCCTAAATAGGAGTAATGTCTAAAACAGTCTACGGTTTGATCGTTCCCAGGAAGACCAGTAGTAGTTTCCGATGCACATCTGGAGACAATCTGTAATGTGTGGACTATCAGAGTGTTGATGAAACACAGAAATTGCATCGGGATTGAATACAACAGTCACCATCCGCTCTTTCCTCCATGGGAGTAATTCTCAAACAGTCTACGCTTTGCTCGTTCAATGGAAGACCAATAGTAGATTCCGATGCACATCTGGAGGCAATCTGTAATCTGTGGACTATCAGAGTGTTGATGAAACACAGAAAGAGTATCGCAATTGAATACAACAGTCACCATGCGCACTTTCCTCCATGGGAGTAATGTCTCAAACAGTCTAAGCTTTGATCGTTCCCAGGAAGACCAGTATTAGCTTCCGATGCACATCTGGAGACAATCTGTAATCTGTGGACTATCAGAGTGTTGATGAAACACAGAAATTACATCGGGATTGAATACAACATTCACCATGCACACTTTCCTCCATTGGAGTAATGTCTTAAACAGTCTACGATTTGATCGTTTCCTGGAAGACCAGTAGTAGTTTCCGATTTACATCTGGAGGCAATCTGTTATCTGTGGACTATCAAAGTGTTGATGAAACACAGAAATTGCATCGGGATTGAATACAACAGTCACCATCCGCACTTTCCTCCATGGGAGTAATGTCTAAAACAGTCTACGGTTTGATCGTTCCCAGGAAGACCAGTAGTAGTTTCCGTTGCACATCTGGAGACAATCTGTAATTGTGTTTACTGTCAGAGTGTTGATGAAACACAGAAATTGCATCGGGATTGAGTACAACAGTCAATATTCGCACTTTCCTCCATGGGAGTAACGTCTGAAACAGTCTACGATTTGATCGTTCCCTGGAAGACCAGTAGTAGATTCCGATGCACATCTAAAGGCATTCTGTAATCTGTGGACCTTCAAAGTGTTGATGAAACACAGAAATTGCATCGGGATGAATACAACAGTCACCACGCACACTTTCCTCCATTGGAGTAATGTCTGAAACAGTCTACGCTTTGATCGTTCCCTGGAAGACCAGTAGTAGTTTCCGATGCACATCTGGATGCATTCTGTGATCTGTGGACTATCAGAGTGTTGATGAAACACAGAAATTGCATCAGGAGTGAATACAACCGTCACCATCCGCACTTTCCTCCATGGGAGTAATGTCTAAAACAGTCTACGGTTTGATCGTTACCAGGAAGACGAGTAGTAGTTTCCGATGCACATCTGGAGACAATCTGTAATGCGTGGCCTATCAGAGTGTTGATGAAACACAGAAATTGCTTCGGGATTGAATACAACAGTCACCATGCACACTTTCCTCCATTGGAGTAATGTCTGAAACAGTCTACGATTTGATCGTTTCCTGGAAGACCAGTAGTAGTTTCCGATTTACATCTGTTGGCAATCTGTAATCTGTGGACTATCAAGGTGTTGATGAAAAACAGAAATTGCATCGAGATTGAATACAACAGTCACCATCCGCACTTTCCTCCATGGGAGTAATGTCTAAAACAGTCTATGGTTTGATCGTTCCCAGGAAGACCAGTAGTAGTTTCCGATGCACATCTGGAGGCAATCTGTAATCTGTGGACCTACAAAGTGTTGATGAAACACAGAAATTGCATCGGGATTGAATACAACAGTCACCATGCACACTCTCCTCCATGGGAGTAATGTCTCAAACAGTCTACGCTTTGATCGTTCCCTGGAAGTCCAGTGCTAGTTTCCGATGCACATCTGGAGGCATTCTGTAATCTGTGGACCTTCAAAGTGTTGATAAAACACAGAAATTGCATCGTGATTGAATACAACAGTCAGCATGCACACTTTCCTGCATGGGAGTAATGTCTCAAACAGTCTACGCTTTGATCGTTCCCTGGAAGACCAGTAGTACTGTCCGATGCACATCTGGATGCATTCTGTAATCTGTGGACTATCAGAGTGTTGATGAAACACAGAAATTGCAATGGGATTGAATACAACAGTCACCATGCGCACTTTCCTCCATGGGAATAATGTCTCAAACAGTCTACGCTTTGATCTTTCCCTGGAAGACCAGAAGTGGTATCCGATGCACATCCGGAGGCATTCTGTAATCTGTGGACTATCAGACTGTTGATGAAACACAGAAATTCCATCGGGATTGAGTACAACAGTTAATATTCGCACTTTCGTCCATGGGAGTAACGTCTGAAACAGTCTACGATTTGATCGTTCCCTGGAAGACCAGTTGTAGTTTCCGATGCACATCGGGAGGCATTCTGTAATCTGTGGACTATCAGAGTGTTGATGAAACACAGAAATTCCATCGGGATTGAATACAACAGTCACCATGCACTCTTTCCTCCATTGGAGTAATGTCTGAAACAGTCCACGCTTTGATCGTTCCCTGGAAGAACAGTAGTACTTTCCGATTTACATATGGAGGCAATCTGTAATGTGTGGACCTTCAAAGTGTTGATGAAACACAGATATTGCATCAGGAGTGAATACAACAGTCACCATCCGCACTCTCCTCCATGGGAGTAATGTCTCAAACAGTCTACACTTTGATCGTTCCCAGGAACACCAGTAGCAGTTTCCGATGCACATCTGGAGGCATTCTGTAATCTGAGGACTATCAGAGTGTTGATGAATCACGGAAATTGCATCGCGATTGAATACAACAATCACCATGCGCACTTTCCTGCATGGGAGTAATAACTCAAACAGTCTACGCTTTGATCGTTCCCTGGAAGTCCAGTGGTAGTTTCCGATGCACATCTGGAGGCATTCTATAATCTGTGGACTTTCAGAGTGTTGATGAAACACAGAAATAGCATCGGGATTGAATACAACAGTAACCATGCGCACTTTCCTCCATGCGAGTAATGTCTCAAACAGTCTACGCTTTGATCGTTCCCTGGAAGACCAGTAGTAGTTTCGGATGCACATCTGGAGACATTCTGTAATCCGTGGATTATCAGACTGTTGATGTAACACAGAAATTGCATCGGGATTGAACACAACAGTCAATATTCGCACTTTCCTCCATGGGAGTTATGTCTCAAACAGTCTAAGATTTGATCGTTGCCAGGAAGACCAGTAGTAGTTTCCGATGCACATCTGGAGACAATCTGTAATTGTGTTTACTGTCAGAGTGTTGATGAAACACAGAAATTGCATCGGGATTGAGTACAACAGTCAATATTCGCACTTTCCTCCATGGGAGTAACGTCTGAAACAGTCTACGATTTGATCGTTCCCTGGAAGACCAGTAGTAGATTCCGATGCACATCTAAAGGCATTCTGTAATCTGTGGACCTTCAAAGTGTTGATGAAACACAGAAATTGCATCGGGATGAATACAACAGTCACCACGCACACTTTCCTCCATTGGAGTAATGTCTGAAACAGTCTACGCTTTGATCGTTCCCTGGAAGACCAGTAGTAGTTTCCGATGCACATCTGGATGCATTCTGTGATCTGTGGACTATCAGAGTGTTGATGAAACACAGAAATTGCATCAGGAGTGAATACAACCGTCACCATCCGCACTTTCCTCCATGGGAGTAATGTCTAAAACAGTCTACGGTTTGATCGTTACCAGGAAGACGAGTAGTAGTTTCCGATGCACATCTGGAGACAATCTGTAATGCGTGGCCTATCAGAGTGTTGATGAAACACAGAAATTGCTTCGGGATTGAATACAACAGTCACCATGCACACTTTCCTCCATTGGAGTAATGTCTGAAACAGTCTACGATTTGATCGTTTCCTGGAAGACCAGTAGTAGTTTCCGATTTACATCTGTTGGCAATCTGTAATCTGTGGACTATCAAGGTGTTGATGAAAAACAGAAATTGCATCGAGATTGAATACAACAGTCACCATCCGCACTTTCCTCCATGGGAGTAATGTCTAAAACAGTCTATGGTTTGATCGTTCCCAGGAAGACCAGTAGTAGTTTCCGATGCACATCTGGAGGCAATCTGTAATCTGTGGACCTACAAAGTGTTGATGAAACACAGAAATTGCATCGGGATTGAATACAACAGTCACCATGCACACTCTCCTCCATGGGAGTAATGTCTCAAACAGTCTACGCTTTGATCGTTCCCTGGAAGTCCAGTGCTAGTTTCCGATGCACATCTGGAGGCATTCTGTAATCTGTGGACCTTCAAAGTGTTGATAAAACACAGAAATTGCATCGTGATTGAATACAACAGTCAGCATGCACACTTTCCTGCATGGGAGTAATGTCTCAAACAGTCTACGCTTTGATCGTTCCCTGGAAGACCAGTAGTACTGTCCGATGCACATCTGGATGCATTCTGTAATCTGTGGACTATCAGAGTGTTGATGAAACACAGAAATTGCAATGGGATTGAATACAACAGTCACCATGCGCACTTTCCTCCATGGGAATAATGTCTCAAACAGTCTACGCTTTGATCGTTCCCTGGAAGACCAGAAGTGGTATCCGATGCACATCCGGAGGCATTCTGTAATCTGTGGACTATCAGACTGTTGATGAAACACAGAAATTCCATCGGGATTGAGTACAACAGTTAATATTCGCACTTTCGTCCATGGGAGTAACGTCTGAAACAGTCTACGATTTGATCGTTCCCTGGAAGACCAGTTGTAGTTTCCGATGCACATCGGGAGGCATTCTGTAATCTGTGGACTATCAGAGTGTTGATGAAACACAGAAATTCCATCGGGATTGAATACAACAGTCACCATGCACTCTTTCCTCCATTGGAGTAATGTCTGAAACAGTCCACGCTTTGATCGTTCCCTGGAAGAACAGTAGTACTTTCCGATTTACATATGGAGGCAATCTGTAATGTGTGGACCTTCAAAGTGTTGATGAAACACAGATATTGCATCAGGAGTGAATACAACAGTCACCATCCGCACTCTCCTCCATGGGAGTAATGTCTCAAACAGTCTACACTTTGATCGTTCCCAGGAACACCAGTAGCAGTTTCCGATGCACATCTGGAGGCATTCTGTAATCTGAGGACTATCAGAGTGTTGATGAATCACGGAAATTGCATCGCGATTGAATACAACAATCACCATGCGCACTTTCCTGCATGGGAGTAATAACTCAAACAGTCTACGCTTTGATCGTTCCCTGGAAGTCCAGTGGTAGTTTCCGATGCACATCTGGAGGCATTCTATAATCTGTGGACTTTCAGAGTGTTGATGAAACACAGAAATAGCATCGGGATTGAATACAACAGTAACCATGCGCACTTTCCTCCATGCGAGTAATGTCTCAAACAGTCTACGCTTTGATCGTTCCCTGGAAGACCAGTAGTAGTTTCGGATGCACATCTGGAGACATTCTGTAATCCGTGGATTATCAGACTGTTGATGTAACACAGAAATTGCATCGGGATTGAACACAACAGTCAATATTCGCACTTTCCTCCATGGGAGTTATGTCTCAAACAGTCTAAGATTTGATCGTTGCCAGGAAGACCAGTAGTAGTTTCCGATGCACATCTAGAGGCATTCTGTAATCTGTGGACCTTCAAAGTGTTGATGAAATAAAGAAATTGCATCGGGATTGAACACAACAGTCACCATGCGCACTTTCCCCCATGGGAATAATGTCTCAAACAGCCTACGCTTTGATCGTTCCCTGGAAGACCAGTAGTAGTTTTCGATGCACATCTGGAGGCAATCTGTAATCTGTGGACTATCAGACTGATGATGAAACACAGAAATTCCATCGGGATTGAGTACAACAGTCAATATTCGCACTTTCCTCCATGGGAGTAACGTCTGAAACAGTCTACGATTTGATCGTCCCCTGGAAGATTAGTAGTATATTCCGATGCACATCTAAAGGCATTCTGTAATCTGTGGACCTTCAAAGTGTTGATGAAACACAGAAATTGCATCGGGATTGAATACAACAGTCACCATGCACACTTTCCTCCATTGGAGTAATGTCTGAAACAGTCCACGCTTTGATGGTTCCCTGGAAGAACAGTAGTAGTTTCCGATTTACATATGGAGGCAATCTGTAATGTGTGGACCTTTAAAGTGTTGAAGAAACACAGAAATTGCATCAGGGGTGAATACAACAGTCACCATCCGCACTCTCCTCCATGGGAGTAATGTCTCAAACAGTCTACACTTTGATCGTTCCCAGGAACACCAGTAGCAGTTTCCGATGCACATCTGGAGTCATTCTGTAATCTGTGGACTATCAGACTGTTGATGAAACACAGAAATTCCATCGGGATTGAGTACAACAGTCAATATTCACACTTTCCTCCATGGGAATAACGTCAGAAAGAGTCTACGATTTGATCGTTCCCTGGAAGACCAGTAGTTGTTTCCGATGCACATCTGGATGCATTCTGTAATCTGTGGACTATCAGAGTATTGATGAAACACAGAAATTGCACCGGGATTGAATACAACAGTCACCATACGCAGTTTCCTCCATGGGAGTAATGTCTCGAACTGTCTACGCTTTGATCGTTCCCTTTAAGACCAATAGTTGTTTCCGATGCACATCTGGAGGCATTCTATAATCTGTGGACTTTCAGAGTGTTGATGAAACACAGAAATAGCATCGGGAATGAGTACAACAGTCAATATTCGCACTTTCCTCGATGGGAGTAATGTCTCGAACAGTATACGCTTTGATCGTTCCCTGGAAGACCAGTAGTAGTTTCCGATGCACATCTGGAGGCATTCTGTAATCTGTGGACCTTCAAAGTGTTGATGAAACACAGAAATTGCATCGGGATTGAATACAACAGTCACCATGCACACTTTCCTCCATGGGAGTAATGTCTCAAACAGTCTACACTTTGATCGTTCCCAGGAACACCAGTAGCAGTTTCCGATGCACATCTGGAGTCATTCTGTAATCTGTGGACTATCAGACTGTTGATGAAACACAGAAATTCCATCGGGATTGAGTACAACAGTCAATATTCACACATTCCTCCATGGGAATAACGTCTGAAAGAGTCTACGATTTGATCGTTCCCTGGAAGACCAGTAGTTGTTTCCGATGCACATCTGGATGCATTCTGTAATCTGTGGACTATCAGAGTGTTGATGAAACACAGAAATTGCATCGGGATTGAATACAACAGTCACCATGCACACTTTCCTCCATTGGAGTAATGTCTGAAACAGTCCACGTTTTGATCGTTCCCTGGAAGAACAGTAGTAGTTTCCGAATTACATATGGAGGCAATCTGTAATGTGTGGACCTTCAAAGTGTTGATGAAACACAGAAATTGCATCAGGAGTGAATACAACAGTCACCATCCGCACTCTCCTCCATGGGAGTAATGTCTAAAACAGTCTATTGTTTGATCTTTCCCAAGAAGACCAGTAGTACTGTCCGATGCACATCTGGATGCATTCTGTAATCTGAGGACTATCCGAGTGTTGATGAAACACAGAAATTGCACCGGGATTGAATACAACAGTCACCATGCGCAGTTTCCTCCATGGGAGTATTGTCTTGAACTGTCTACGCTTTGATCGTTCCCTGGAAGACCAATAGTAGTTTCCGATGCACATCTGGAGGCATTCTATAATCTGTGGACTTTCAGAGTGTTGATGAAACACAGAAATAGCATCGGGATTGATACAACAGTAACCATGCGCATTTTCCTCCATGCGAGTAATGTCTCAAACAGTGTACGCTTTGATCGTTCCCTGGAAGACCTGTAGTAGTTTCCGATGCACATCTGGAGGCATTCTGTAATCTGTGGGCCTTCAAAGTGTTAGTGAAACACAGAAATTGCATCGCGATTGAATACAACAGTCACCATGCGCACTTTCCTGCATGGGAGTAATGTCTCAAACAGTCTACGCTTTGATCGTTCCCTGGAAGACCAGTAGTAGTTTCGGATGCACATCTGGAGGCATTCTGTAATCCGTGGATTATCAGACTGTTGATGTAACACAGAAATTGCATCGGGATTGAATACAACAGTCAATATTCGCAATTTTCTCCATGGGAGTTATGTCTCAAACAGTCTAAGATTTGATCGTTGCCAGGAAGACCAGTAGTAGTTTCCGATGCACATCTGGAGGCATTCTGTAATCTGTGGACCTTCAAAGTGTTGATGAAATAAAGAAATTGCATCGGGATTGAACACAACAGTCACGATGCACGTTCTCCTCCATGGGAGTAATGTCTCAAACAGTCTACGCTTTGATCGTTCCCTGGAAGACCAGTGGTAGTTTCCGATGCACATTTGGAGGCATTCTATAATCTGTGGACCTTCAATGTGTTGATGAAACACAGAAATTGCATCGTGATTGAATACAACAGTCAGCATGCACACTTCCCTCGATGGGAGTAATGTCTCTAACAGTCTACGCTTCGATCGTTCCCTGGAAGACCAGTAGTGCTGTCCGTTGCACATCTGGATGCATTCTGTAATCTGTGGACTATCAGAGTGTTGATGAAACACAGACATTGCAGCGGGATTGAATACAACAGTCACCATGCGCACTTTCCTCCATGGGAATAATGTCTCAAACAGTCTACGCTTTGATCGTTCCCTGGAAGACCAGTAGTGGTTTTCGATGCACATCTGGAGGCATTCTGTAATCTGTGGACTATCAGACTGATGATGAAACACAGAAATTCCATCGGGATTGAGTACAACAGTCAATATTCGCACTTTCCTCCATGGGAGTAATGTCTAAAACAGTCTATGGTTTGATCGTCCCCAGGAAGACCAGTAGTAGTTTCCGATGCACATCTGGAGGCAATCTGTAATCTGTGGACCTACAAAGTGTTGATGAAACACAGAAATTGCATCGAGATTGAATACAACAGTCACCATGCACACTCTCCTCCATGGGAGTAATGTCTCAAACAGTCTACGCTTTGATCGTTCCCTGGAAGTCCAGTGGTAGTTTCCGATGCTCATCTGTAGGCATTCTGTAATCTGTGGACCCTCAAAGTGTTGATGAAACACAGAAATTGCATCGTGATTGAATACAACAGTCAGCATGCACACTTTCCTCCATGGGAGTAATGTCTCTAACACTCTACGCTTTGATCGTTCCCTGGATGACCAGTAGTATTGTCCGATGCACATCTTGATGCATTCTGTAATCTGTGGACTATCAGAGTGTTGATGAAACACAGAAACTGCACCGGGATTGAATACAACAACCATGCGTACTTTCCTCCATGGATATAATGTCTCAAACAGTCTACGCTTTGATCGTTCCCTGGAAGACCAGTAGTAGTTTCCGATGCACATCAGGAGGTATTCTGTAATCTGTGGACTATCAGACTGTTGATGAAACACATAAATTCCATCGGTATTGATTAAAACAGTCAATATTCGCACTTTCCTTCATAGGAGTAACGTCTTAATTAGTCTACGATTTGATCGTTCCCTTGAAGACCAGTACTAGTTTCCGATGCACATCTGGAGGGATTCTGAAATCTGTGGACTATCAGAGTGTTGATGAAACACAGAAATTGCATCGGGATTGAATACAACAGTCACCATGCACACTTTCCTGCATTGGAGTAATGTCTGAACCAGTCCACGCTTTGATCGTACCCTGCAAGACCAGTAGTAGTTTCCGATTTACATCTGTAGGCAATCTGTAATCTGTGGACCTTTAAAGTGTTGATGAAACAAAGATATTGCATCGGGATCGAATACAACAGTCACCATGCACACTCTCCTCCATGGGAGTAATGTCTCAAACAGTCTACGCTTTGATCGTTCCCTGGAAGTCCAGTGGTAGTTTCCGATGCACATCTGTAGGCATTCTGTAATCTGTGGACCTTCAAAGTGTTGATGAAACACAGAAATTGCATCGTGATTGAATACAACAGTCAGCATGCACACTTTCCTCCATGGGAGTAATGTCTCTAACAGTCTACGCTTTGATCGTTCCCTGGATGACCAGTAGTATTGTCCGATGCACATCTTGATGCATTCTGTAATCTGTGGACTATCAGAGTGTTGATGAAACACAGAAATTGCACCGGGATTGAATACAACAGTCACCATGCGTACTTTCCTCCATGGATATAATGTCTCAAACAGTCTACGCTTTGATCGTTCCCTGGAAGACCAGTAGTAGTTTCCGATGCACATCAGGAGGCATTCTGTAATCTGTGGACTATCAGACTGTTGATGAAACACATAAATTCCATCGGTATTGATTAAAACAGTCAATATTCGCACTTTCCTTCATAGGAGTAACGTCTTAATTAGTCTACGATTTGATCGTTCCCTTGAAGACCAGTAGTAGTTTCCGATGCACATCTGGAGGGATTCTGAAATCTGTGGACTATCAGAGTGTTGATGAAACACAGAAATTGCATCGGGATTGAATACAACAGTCACCATGCACACTTTCCTCCATTGGAGTAATGTCTGAACCAGTCCACGCTTTGATCGTACCCTGCAAGACCAGTAGTAGTTTCCGATTTACATCTGTAGGCAATCTGTAATCTGTGGACCTTTAAAGTGTTGATGAAACAAAGATATTGCATCGGGATTGAATACAACAGTCACCATGCACACTTTCCTGCATTGGAGTAATGTCTCAAACAGTCTACGCTTTGATCGTTCCCTGGAAGACCAGTAGTAGTTTCCGATGCACATCTGGATGCATTCTGTAATCTGTGGATTATCAGACTGTTGATGTAACACAGAAATTGCATCGGGGTTGAATACAACAGTCAATATTCGCACTTTCCTCCATGGGAGTTATGTCTCAAACAGGCTAAGATTTGATCGTTCCCAGGAAGACCAGTAGTAGTTTCCGATGCACATCTGGAGGCATTCTGTAATCTGTGGACCTTCAAAGTGTTGATGAAACAATGAAATTGCATCGGGATAGAATACAACAGTCACCATGCACACTCTCCTCCATGCTAGTAGTGTCTCAAACAGTCTACGCTTTGATCGTTACCTGAAAGACCAATAGTAGTTTCCGATGCACATCTGGATGCAATCTGTAATCTGTGGACTATCAGAGTGTTGATGAAACACAGAAATTGCATCGGGATTGAATACAACATTCACCATCCGCACTTTCCTCCATTTCAGTAACGTCTGAAACAGTCTACGATTTGATCGTTCCCTGGAAGACCAGTAGTAGTTTCCGATGCACATCTGGAGGCGTTCTGTAATCTGTGGACCTTCAAAGTGTTGATGAAACACAGAAATTGCATCGGGATTGAATACAACAATCACCATTCGCATTTTCCTCCATGGGAGTAATGTCTCAAACAGTCTACATTTTGATCGTTCCCTGGAAGACCAGTAGTAGTTTCCGATGCACATCTGGAGGCATTCTGTAATCTGTGGACTATCAGAGTGTTAATGAAACACGGAAATTGCATCGGGATTGAATACAACAGTCACCACGCACACTTTCCACCATGCTAGTAATGTCTCAAACAGTCTACGCTTTGATCGTTCCCTGGAAGCCCAGTAGTAGTTTCAGATACACATCTGGAGGCATTCTGTAATCTGTGGACTATCAGAGTGTTGATGAAACACAGAAATTCCATCGGGATTGAATACAACAGTCACCATGCGCACTTTCCTCCAATGGAGTAATGTCTCAAACAATCTACGCTTTGATCATTCCCTGGAAGACCAATAGTAGTTTCCGATGCTCATCTGGATGCAATCTGTAATCTGTGGACTATCAGAGTGTTGATGAAACACAGGAATTGCATCGCGATTGAATACAACAGTCACCATGCACACTTTCCTCCATGGGAGTAATGTCTCAAACAGTCTACGCTTTGATCGTTACCTGAAAGACCAATAGTAGTTTCCGATGCACATCTGGATGCAATCTGTAATCTGTATACTATCAGAGTGTTGATGAAACACAGAAATTTAATAGCGATAGAATACAACAGTCGCAATGCGAACTTTCCTCCGTGGGTGTAATGTCTGAAACAGTCTAAGCTTTGATCGTTCCCAGGAATACCAGTAGTAGTCTCCGATGCACATCTGGAGACAACCTGTAATCTGTGGAAAATCACAGTGTTGATGAAACACAGATATTGCATCGGGATTGAATACAACAGTCACCATCAGCACTTTCCTCCATGGGAGTAACGTCTGAAACAGGCTACGCTTTGATCGTTCCCTGGAAGACCAGTAGTAGTTTCCGATGCACATCTGGAAGCATTCTGTAATCTGTGGACCTACAAAGTGTTGTTGAAACACAGAAATTTCATCGGGATTGAATATTTAACAGTAACCATGCTCATTTTCCTCCATGGGAGTAATGTCTCAAACAGTCTATTCTTTGATCGTTCCCTGGAAGCCCAGTAGTAGTTTCCGATGCACATCTGGAGGCATTCTGTAATCTGTGGACTATCAGAGTGTTGATGAAACACAGAAATTCCATTTGGATTGAGTACAACAGTCAATATTCGCACTTTCCTCAATATGAGTAATGTCTCAAAACAGTAGACACTTTGATCGTTCCCTGGAAGACCAGTAGTAGTTTCGGATGCACATCTGGAGGCATTCTGTAATCCGTGGATTATCAGACTGTTGATGTAACACAGAAATGCCATTGGGATTGAATACAACAGTCACCATGCGCACTTTCCTCCATGGGAGTAATGTCTCAAACAGTCTACGCTTTGATCGTTACCTGAAAGACCAATAGTAGTTTCCGATGCACATCTGGATGCAATCTGTAATCTGTGGACTATCAGAGTGTTGATGAAACACAGAAATTGCATCGGGATTGAATACAACATTCACCATCCGCACTTTCCTCCATTTCAGTAACGTCTGAAACAGTCTACGATTTGATCGTTCCCTGGAAGACCAGTAGTAGTTTCCGATGCACATCTGGAGGCGTTCTGTAATCTGTGGACCTTCAAAGTGTTGATGAAACACAGAAATTGCATCGGGATTGAATACAACAATCACCATTCGCATTTTCCTCCATGGGAGTAATGTCTCAAACAGTCTACATTTTGATCGTTCCCTGGAAGACCAGTAGTAGTTTCCGATGCACATCTGGAGGCATTCTGTAATCTGTGGACTATCAGAGTGTTAATGAAACACGGAAATTGCATCGGGATTGAATACAACAGTCACCACGCACACTTTCCACCATGCTAGTAATGTCTCAAACAGTCTACGCTTTGATCGTTCCCTGGAAGCCCAGTAGTAGTTTCAGATACACATCTGGAGGCATTCTGTAATCTGTGGACTATCAGAGTGTTGATGAAACACAGAAATTCCATCGGGATTGAATACAACAGTCACCATGCGCACTTTCCTCCAATGGAGTAATGTCTCAAACAATCTACGCTTTGATCATTCCCTGGAAGACCAATAGTAGTTTCCGATGCTCATCTGGATGCAATCTGTAATCTGTGGACTATCAGAGTGTTGATGAAACACAGGAATTGCATCGCGATTGAATACAACAGTCACCATGCACACTTTCCTCCATGGGAGTAATGTCTCAAACAGTCTACGCTTTGATCGTTACCTGAAAGACCAATAGTAGTTTCCGATGCACATCTGGATGCAATCTGTAATCTGTATACTATCAGAGTGTTGATGAAACACAGAAATTTAATAGCGATAGAATACAACAGTCGCAATGCGAACTTTCCTCCGTGGGTGTAATGTCTGAAACAGTCTAAGCTTTGATCGTTCCCAGGAATACCAGTAGTAGTCTCCGATGCACATCTGGAGACAACCTGTAATCTGTGGAAAATCACAGTGTTGATGAAACACAGATATTGCATCGGGATTGAATACAACAGTCACCATCAGCACTTTCCTCCATGGGAGTAACGTCTGAAACAGGCTACGCTTTGATCGTTCCCTGGAAGACCAGTAGTAGTTTCCGATGCACATCTGGAAGCATTCTGTAATCTGTGGACCTACAAAGTGTTGTTGAAACACAGAAATTTCATCGGGATTGAATATTTAACAGTAACCATGCTCATTTTCCTCCATGGGAGTAATGTCTCAAACAGTCTATTCTTTGATCGTTCCCTGGAAGCCCAGTAGTAGTTTCCGATGCACATCTGGAGGCATTCTGTAATCTGTGGACTATCAGAGTGTTGATGAAACACAGAAATTCCATTTGGATTGAGTACAACAGTCAATATTCGCACTTTCCTCAATATGAGTAATGTCTCAAAACAGTAGACACTTTGATCGTTCCCTGGAAGACCAGTAGTAGTTTCGGATGCACATCTGGAGGCATTCTGTAATCCGTGGATTATCAGACTGTTGATGTAACACAGAAATGCCATTGGGATTGAATACAACAGTCACCATGCGCACTTTCCTCCATGGGAGTAATGTCTCAAACAGTCTACGCTTTGATCGTTCCCTGGAAGACAAATATTAGTTTCGGATGCACATCTGGAGGCAACCTGTAATCTGTGGACTATCAGAGTGTTGATGAAACACAGAAATTGCATCGCGATTGAATACAACAGTCACCATGCCAACTTTCCTCCATGGGAGTAATGTCTGAAACAGTCTAAGCTTTGATCGTTCCCAGGAAGACCAGTAGTAGTTTCTGATGCACATCTGGAGACAATCTGTAATCTGTGGACTATCAGAGTGTTGATGAAACACAGAAAATGCATCGGGATTTAATACAACACTCACCATCCGCACATACCTCCATGGGAGTAAAGTCTGAAACAGGCTACGCTTTGATCGTTCCCTGGAAGACCAGTAGTAGTTTCCGATGCACATCTGGAAGCATACTGTAATCTGTGGACCTTCAAAGTGTTGATGAAACACAGAAATTGCATCGGGATTGAATACAACAGTCACCATGCACACATTCCTCCATGGATATAATGTCTCAAACAGTCTACGCTTTGATCGTTCCCTGGAAGACCAGTAGTAGTTTCCGTTGCACATCAGGAGGCATTCTGTAATCTGTGGACTATCAGACTGTTGATGAAACACAGAAATTCCATCGGTATTGATTAAAACAGTCAATATTCGCACTTTCCTTCATAGGAGTAACGTCTTAAACAGTCTACGATTTGATCGTTCCCTGGAAGACCAGTAGTAGTTTCCGATGCACATCTGGAGGGATTCTGAAATCTGTGGACTATCAGAGTGTTGATGAAACACAGAAATTGCATCGGGATTGAATACAACAGTCACCATGCACACTTTCCTCCATTGGAGTAATGTCAGAACCAGTCCACGCTTTGATCGTACCCTGCAAGACCAGTAGTAGTTTCCGATTTACATCTGTAGGCAATCTGTAATCTGTGGACCTTTAAAGTGTTGATGAAACAAAGATATTGCATCGGGATCGAATACAACAGTCACCATGCACACTTTCCTGCATTGGAGTAATGTCTCTAACAGTCTACGCTTTGATCGTTCCCTGGAAGACCAGTAGTAGTTTCCGATGCACATCTGGATGCATTCTGTAATCTGTGGATTATCAGACTGTTGATGTAACACAGAAATTGCATCGGGGTTGAATACAACAGTCAATATTCGCACTTTCCTCCATGGGAGTTATGTCTCAAACAGGATAAGATTTGATCGTTCCCAGGAAGACCAATAGTAGTTTCCGATGCACATCTGGAGGCATTCTGTAATCTGTGGACCTTCAAAGTGTTGATGAAACAATGAAATTGCATCGGGATAGAATACAACAGTCACCATGCACACTCTCCTCCATGCTAGTAGTGTCTCAAACAGTCACCGCTTTGATCGTTACCTGAAAGACCAATAGTAGTTTCCGATGCACATCTGGATGCAATCTGCAATCTGTGGACTATAAGAGTGTTGATGAAACACAGAAATTGCATCGGGATTGAATACAACATTCACCATCCGCACTTTCCTCCATTTCAGTAACGTCTGAAACAATCTACGATTTGATCGTTCCCTGGAAGACCAGTAGTAGTTTCCGATGCACATCTGGAGGCGTTCTGTAATCTGTGGACCTTCAAAGTGTTGATGAAACACAGAAATTGCATCGGGATTGAATACAACAATCACCATGCGCATTTTCCTCCATGGGAGTAATGTCTCAAACAGTCTACATTTTGATCGTTCCCTGGAAGACCAGTAGTAGTTTCCGATGCACATCTGGAGGCATTCTGTAATCTGTGGACTATCAGAGTGTTAATGAAACACGGAAATTGCATCGGGATTGAATACAACAGTCACCACGCACACTTTCCACCATGCTAGTAATGTCTCAAACAGTCTACGCTTTGATCGTTCCCTGGAAGCCCAGTAGTAGTTTCAGATACACATCTGGAGGCATTCTGTAATCTGTGGACTATCAGAGTGTTGATGAAACACAGAAATTCCATCGGGATTGAATACAACAGTCACCATGCGCACTTTCCTCCAATGGAGTAATGTCTCAAACAGTCTACGCTTTGATCATTCCCTGGAAGACCAATAGTAGTTTCCGATGCACATCTGGATGCAATCTGTAATCTGTGGACTATCAGAGTGTTGATGAAACACAGAAACTGCATCGCGATTGAATACAACAGTCACCATGCACACTTTCCTCCATGGGAGTAATGTCTCAAACAGTCTACGCTTTGATCGTTACCTGAAAGACCAATAGTAGTTTCCGATGCACATCTGGATGCAATCTGTAATCTGTATACTATCAGAGTGTTGATGAAACACAGAAATTTAATCGCGATAGAATACAACAGTCGCAATGCGAACTTTCCTCCGTGGGTGTAATGTCTGAAACAGTCTAAGCTTTGATCGTTCCCAGGAATACCAGTAGTAGTCTCCGATGCACATCTGGAGACAACCTGTAATCTGTGGAAAATCACAGTGTTGATGAAACACAGATATTGCATCGGGATTGAATACAACAGTCACCATCAGCACTTTCCTCCATGGGAGTAACGTCTGAAACAGGCTACGCTTTGATCGTTCCCTGGAAGACCAGTAGTAGTTTCCGATGCACATCTGGAAGCATTCTGTAATCTGTGGACCTACAAAGTGTTGTTGAAACACAGAAATTTCATCGGGATTGGATATTTAACAGTAACCATGCGCACTTTCCTCCATGGGAGTAATGTCTCAAACAGTCTATTCTTTGATCGTTCCCTGGAAGCCCAGTAGTAGTTTCCGATGCACATCTGGAGGCACTCTGTAATCTGTGGACTATCAGAGTGTTGATGAAACACAGAAATTCCATTTGGATTGAGTACAACAGTCAATATTCGCACTTTCCTCAATATGAGTAATGTCTCAAAACAGTATACGCTTTGATCGTTCCCTGGAAGACCAGTAGTAGTTTCCGATGCACATCTGGAGGCATTCTGTAATCTGTGGACTATCAGAGTGTTGATGAAAAACAGAAATGCCATTGGGATTGAATACAACAGTCACCATGCGCACTTTCCTGGATGGGAGTAATGTCTCAAACAGTCTACGCTTTGATCGTTCCCTGGAAGACCAATATTAGTTTCGGATGCACATCTGGAGGCAATCTGTAATCTGTGGACTATCAGAGTGTTGATGAAACACAGAAATTGCATCGCGATTGAATACAACAGTCACCATGCCAACTTTCCTCCATGGGAGTAATGTCTGAAACAGTCTAAGCTTTGATCGTTCCCAGGAAGACCAGTAGTAGTTTCTGATGCACATCTGGAGACAATCTGTAATCTGTGGACTATCAGAGTGTTGATGAAACACAGAAAATGCATCGGGATTTAATACAACACTCACCATCCGCACTTACCTCCATGGGAGTAAAGTCTGAAACAGGCTACGCTTTGATCGTTCCCTGGAAGACCAGTAGTAGTTTCCGATGCACATCTGGAAGCATACTGTAATCTGTGGACCTTCAAAGTGTTGATGAAACACAGAAATTGCATCGGGATTGAATACAACAGTCACCATGCACACATTCCTCCATGGATATAATGTCTCAAATAGTCTACGCTTTGATCGTTCCCTGGAAGACCAGTAGTAGTTTCCGATGCACATCAGGAGGCATTCTGTAATCTGTGGACTATCAGACTGTTGATGAAACACAGAAATTCCATCGGTATTGATTAAAACAGTCAATATTCGCACTTTCCTTCATAGGAGTAACGTCTTAAACAGTCTACGATTTGATCGTTCCCTGGAAGACCAGTAGTAGTTTCCGATGCACATCTGGAGGGATTCTGAAATCTGTGGACTATCAGAGTGTTGATGAAACACAGAAATTGCATCGGGATTGAATACAACAGTCACCATGCACACTTTTCTCCATTGGAGTAATGTCTGAACCAGTCCACGCTTTGATCGTACCCTGCAAGACCAGTAGTAGTTTCCGATTTACATCTGTAGGCAATCTGTAATCTGTGGACCTTTAAAGTGTTGATGAAACAAAGATATTGCATCGGGATGGAATACAACAGTCACCATGCACACTTTCCTGCATTGGAGTAATGTCTCAAACAGTCTACGCTTTGATCGTTCCCTGGAAGACCAGTAGTAGTTTCCGATGCACATCTGGATGCATTCTGTAATCTGTGGATTATCAGACTGTTGATGTAACACAGAAATTGCATCGGGGTTGAATACAACAGTCAATATTCGCACTTTCCTCCATGGGAATTATGTCTCAAACAGGCTAAGATTTGATCGTTCCCAGGAAGACCAGTAGTAGTTTCCGATGCACATCTGGAGGCATTCTGTAATCTGTGGACCTTCAAAGTGTTGATGAAACAATGAAATTGCATCGGGATAGAATACAACAGTCACCATGCACACTCTCCTCCATGCTAGTAGTGTCTCAAACAGTCTACGCTTTGATCGTTACCTGAAAGACCAATAGTAGTTTCCGATGCACATCTGGATGCAATCTGTAATCTGTGGACTATCAGAGTGTTGATGAAACACAGAAATTGCATCGGGATTGAATACAACATTCACCATCGGCACTTTCCTCCATTTCAGTAACGTCTGAAACAGTCTACGATTTGATCGTTCCCTGGAAGACCAGTAGTAGTTTCCGATGCACATCTGGAGCGTTCTGTAATCTGTGGACCTTCAAAGTGTTGATGAAACACAGAAATTGCATCGGGATTGAATACAACAATCACCATGCGCATTTTCCTCCATGGGAGTAATGTCTCAAACAGTCTACATTTTGATCGTTCCCTGGAAGACCAGTAGTAGTTTCCGATGCACATCTGGAGGCATTCTGTAATCTGTGGACTATCAGAGTGTTAATGAAACACGGAAATTGCATCGGGATTGAATACAACAGTCACCACGCACACTTTCCACCATGCTAGTAATGTCTCAAACAGTCTACGCTTTGATCGTTCCCTGGAAGCCCAGTAGTAGTTTCAGATACACATCTGGAGGCATTCTGTAATCTGTGGACTGTCAGAGTGTTGATGAAACACAGAAATTCCATCGGGATTGAATACAACAGTCACCATGCGCACTTTCCTCCAATGGAGTAATGTCCCAAACAGTCTACGCTTTGATCATTCCCTGGAAGACCAATAGTAGTTTCCGATGCACATCTGGATGCAATCTGTAATCTGTGGACTATCAGAGTGTTGATGAAACACAGAAATTTAATCGCGATAGAATACAACAGTCGCAATGCGAACTTTCCTCCGTGGGTGTAATGTCTGAAACAGTCTAAGCTTTGATCGTTCCCAGGAATACCAGTTGTAGTCTCCGATGCACATCTGGAGACAACCTGTAATCTGTGGAAAATCACAGTGTTGATGAAACACAGATATTGCATCGGGATTGAATACAACAGTCACCATCAGCACTTTCCTCCATGGGAGTAACGTCTGAAACAGGCTACGCTTTGATCGTTCCCTGGAAGACCAGTAGTAGTTTCCGATGCACATCTGGAAGCATTCTGTAATCTGTGGACCTACAAAGTGTTGTTGAAACACAGAAATTTCATCGGGATTGAATATTTAACAGTAACCATGCGCACTTTCCTCCATGGGAGTAATGTCTCAAACAGTCTATTCTTTGATCGTTCCCTGGAAGCCCAGTAGTAGTTTCCGATGCACATCTGGAGGCATTCTGTAATCTGTGGACTATCAGAGTGTTGATGAAACACAGAAACTCCATTTGGATTGAGTACAACAGTCAATATTCGCACTTTCCTCAATATGAGTAATGTCTCAAAACAGTATACGCTTTGATCGTTCCCTGGAAGACCAGTAGTAGTTTCCGATGCACATCTGGAGGCATTCTGTAATCTGTGGACTATCAGAGTGTTGATGAAAAACAGAAATGCCATTGGGATTGAATACAACAGTCACCATGCGCACTTTCCTCCATGGGAGTAATGTCTCAAACAGTCTACGCTTTGATCGTTCCCTGGAAGACCAATATTAGTTTCGGATGCACATCTGGAGGCAATCTGTAATCTGTGGACTATCAGAGTGTTGATGAAACACAGAAATTGCATCGCGATTGAATACAACAGTCACCATGCCAACTTTCCTCCATGGGAGTAATGTCTGAAACAGTCTAAGCTTTGATCGTTCCCAGGAAGACCAGTAGTAGTTTCTGATGCACATCTGGAGACAATCTGTAATCTGTGGACTATCAGAGTGTTGATGAAACACAGAAAATGCATCGGGATTTAATACAACACTCACCATCCGCACTTACCTCCATGGGAGTAAAGTCTGAAACAGGCTACGCTTTGATCGTTCCCTGGAAGACCAGTAGTAGTTTCCGATGCACATCTGGAAGCATACTGTAATCTGTGGACCTTCAAAGTGTTGATGAAACACAGAAGTTGCATCGGGATTGAATACAACAGTCACCATGCACACATTCCTCCATGGGAGTATTGTCTCAAATAGTCTACGCTTTCATCGTTCCCAGGAAGACCAGTAGCAGTTTCTGATGCTCATCTGGAGGCAATCTGTAATCTGTGGACTACCAGAGAGTTGATGAAATACAGAAATTGCATCGGGATTGAATACAACAGTCACCATGCGCACTTTCCTCCATGGGAGTAATGTCTCAAACAGTCTACGCTTTGATCGTTCCCTGGAAGACCAGTAGTAGTTTCCGATGCACATCTGGAGGCATTCTGTAATCTGTGGACTGTCAGAGTGTTAATGAAACACAGAAATTGCATCGAGATTGAAAACAACAGGCACCTCTCACACTTTCCTCCATGCGAGTATTGTCTCAAATAGTCTACGCTTTGATCGTTCCCTGGAAGACCAGTAGTAGTTTCCGATGCACATCTGGAGGCATTCTGTAATCTGTGGGCCTTCAAAGTGTTGATGAAACACTGAAATTGCATCGGTATTGAATACAACAGTCACCATGCGCACTTCCCTCCATGGGAGTAATGTGTCAAACAGTCTACGCTTTGATCGTTCCCTGGAAGCCCAGTAGTTGTTTCCGATGCACATCTGGAGGCATTCTGTAATCTGATGACTATCAGATTGTTGATGAAACACAGAAATTCCATCGGGATTGAGTACAACAGTCAATTTTCGCACTTTCCTCAATGGGAGTAATGTCTCAAACAGTATACGCTTTGATCGTTCCCTGGAAGACCAGTAGTAGTTTCCGATGCACAACTGGAGGCATTCTGTAATCCGTGGACTATCAGAGTGCTGATGAAACTCAGATATTCCATCGGGATTGAATACAACAGTCACCATGCGCACTTTCCTCCATTGGTGTAATGTCTCAAACAGTCTACGCTTTGATCGTTACCTTGAAGGCCAATAGTAGTTTCCGATGCACATCTGGAGGCAATCTGAAATCTGTGGACTATCAGAGTGTTGATGAAACACAGAAATTGCATCGCGATTGAATACAACAATCACCATGCGAACTTTCCTCCGTGTGTGTAATGTCTGAAACAGTCTAAGCTTTGATCGTTCCCAGGAAGAACAGTAGTAGTTTCCGATGCACATCTGGAGACAATCTGCAAACTGTGGACTATCAGAGTGTTGATGAAACACAGAAATTGCATCGGGATTGAATACAACAGTCACCATCCGCACTTTCCTCCATGGGAGTAACGTCTGAAACAGGCTACGCTTTGATCGTTCCCTGGAAGACCAGTAGTAGTTTCCGATGCACACCTGGAAGCATTCTGTAATCTGTGGACCTACAAAGTGTTGATGAAACACAGAAATTTCATCGGGATTGAATATTTAACAGTAACCATGCGCTCTTTCCTCCATGGGAGTAATGTCTCAAACAGTCTACGCTTTGATCTTTCCCTAAAAGACCTGTAGTTGTTTCCGATGCACATCTGGAGGCATTCTGTAATCTGTGGACCTTCAAAGTGTTGATGAAAAACAGAATTTGCATCGGGATTGAATACAACAGGCACCATGCACACTTCCCTCCATGGGAGCAATGTCTCAAACAGTCTACGCTTTGATCGTTACCTGGAAGACCAATAGTAGTTTCCGATGCACATCTGGAGGCAATCTGTAATCTGTATACTATCAGAGTGTTGATGAAACAGAGAAATTTAATCGCGATTGAATACAACAGTCACAATGCGAACTTACCTCCGTGGGTGTAATGTCTGATACAGTCTAAGCTTTGATCGTTCCCAGGAATACCAGTAGTAGTCTCCGATGCACATCTGGAGACAATCTCTAATCTGTGGACAATCACAGTGTTGATAAAACACAGAAATTGCATCGGGATTGAATACAACAGTCACCATCCGCACTTTCCTCCATGGGAGTAACGTCTGAAACAGGCTACGCTTTGATCGTTCACTGGAAGACCAGTAGTAGTTTCCGATGCACATCTGGAAGCATTCTGTAATCTGCGGACCTACAAAGTGTTGTTGAAACACAGAAATTTCATCGGGATTGAATATTTAACAGTAACCATGCGAACTTTCCTCCATGGGAGTAAAGTCTCAAACAGTCTATTCTTTGATCGTTCCCTGGAAGCCCAGTCGTAGTTTCCGATGCACATCTGGAGGCAATCTGTAATCTGTGGACTATCAGAGTGTTGATGAAACACAGAAATTCCATTTGGATTGAGTACAACAGTCAATATTCGCACTTTCCTCAATATGAGTAATGTCTCAAAACAGTATACGCTTTGATCGTTCCCTGGAAGACCAGTAGTAGTTTCCGATGCACATCTGGAGGCATTCTGTAATCTGTGGACTATCAGAGTGTTGATGAAACAGAAATGCCATTGGGATTGAATACAACAGTCACCATGCGCACTTTCCTCCATGGGAGTAATGTCTCAAACAGTCTACGCTTTGATCGTTACCTTGAAGACCAATAGTAGCTTCCGATGCACATCTGGAGGCAATCTGAAATCTGTGGACTATCAGAGTGTTGATGAAACACAGAAATTGAATCGCGATTGAATACAACAGTTACCATGCGAACTTTCCTCCGTGGGTGTAATGTCTGAAACAGTCTAAGCTTTGATCGTTCCCAGGAAGAACAGTAGTAGTTTCCGATGCACATCTGGAGACAATCTGCAAACTGTGGACTATCACAGTGTTGATGAAACACAGAAATTGCATCGGGATTGAATACAACAGTCACCATCCGCACTTTCCTCCATGGGAGTAACGTCTGAAACAGGCTACGCTTTGATCGTTCCCTGGAAGACCAGTAGTAGTTTCCGATGCACACCTGGAAGCATTCTGTAATCTGTGGACCTACAAAGTGTTGATGAAACACAGAAATTTCATCGGGATTGAATATTTAACAGTAACCATGCGCTCTTTCCTCCATGTTAGTAATGTCTCAAACAGTCTACGCTTTGATCTTTCCCTAAAAGACCTGTAGTGGTTTCCGATGCACATCTGGAGGCATTCTGTAATCTGTGGACCTTCAAAGTGTTGATGAAACACAGAATTTGCATCGGGATTGAATACAACAGGCACCATGCACACTTCGCTCCATGGGAGTAATGTCTCAAACAGTCTACGCTTTGATCGTTACCTGGAAGACCAATAGTAGTTTCCGATGCACATCTGGAAGCAATCTGTAATCTGTATACTATCAGACTGTTGATGAAACACAGAAATTTAATCGCGATTGAATACAACAGTCACAATGCGAACTTACCTCAGTGGGTGTAATGTCTGAAACAGTCTAAGCTTTGATGGTTCCCAGGAATACCAGTTGTAGTCTCCGATGCACATCTGGAGACAATCTGTAATCTGTGGACAATCACAGTGTTGATGAAACACAGAAATTGCACCGGGATTGAATACAACAGTCACCATGCGCACTTTCCTCCATGGGAGCAATGTCTCAAACAGTCTACGCTTTGATCGTTCCCTGGAAGACCAGTAGTAGTTTCCGATGCACATCTGGAGGCATTCTGTAATCTGTGGACTGTCAGAGTGTTAATGAAACACAGAAATTGCATCGAGATTGAAAACAACAGTCACCTCGCACACTTCCCTCCATGCGAGTATTGTCTCAAATAGTCTACGCTTTGATTGTTCCCTGGAAGACCAGTAGTAGTTTCCGATGCACATCTGGAGGCATTCTGTAATCTGTGGGCCTTCAAAGTGTTGATGAAACACTGAAATTGCATCGGTATTGAATATTTAACAGTAACCATGCGCACTTTCCTCCATGGGAGTAATGTCTCAAATAGTCTACGCTTTCATCCTTCCCAGGAAGACCAGTAGCAGTTTCTGATGCTCATCTGGAGGCAATCTGTAATCTGTGGACTACCAGAGAGTTGATGAAATACAGAAATTGCATCGGGATTGAATACAACAGTCACCATGCGCACTTTCCTCCATGGGAGTAATGTCTCAAACAGTCTACGGTTTGATCGTTCCCTGGAAGACCAGTAGTAGTTTCCGATGCACATCAGGAGGCATTCTGTAATCTGTGGACTGTCAGAGTGTTAATGAAACACAGAAATTGCATCGAGATTGAAAACAACAGTCACCTCGCACACTTCCCTCCATGCGAGTATTGTCTCAAATAGTCTACGCTTTGATTGTTCCCTGGAAGACCAGTAGTAGTTTCCGATGCACATCTGGAGGCATTCTGTAATCTGTGGGCCTTCAAAGTGTTGATGAAACACTGAAATTGCATCGGTATTGAATACAACAGTCACCATGCGCACTTCCCTCCATGGGAGTAATGTCTCAAACAGTCTACGCTTTGATCTTTCCCTGGAAGCCCAGTAGTAGTTTCCGATGCACATCTGGAGGCATTCTGTAATCTGATGACTATCAGATTGTTGATGAAACACAGAAATTCCTTCGGGATTGAGTACAACAGTCAATTTTCGCACTTTCCTTAATGGGAGTAATGTCTCAAACAGTATACGCTTTGATCGTTCCCTGGAAGACCAGTAGTAGTTTCCGATGCACATCTGGAGGCATTCTGTAATCCGTGGACTATCAGAGTGTTGATGAAACTCAGATATTCCATCGGGATTGAATACAACAGTCACCATGCGCACTTTCCTCCATTGGAGTAATGTCTCAAACAGTCTACGCTTTGATCGTTACCTTGATGACCAATGGTAGTTTCCGATGCACATCTGGAGGCAATCTGAAATCTGTGGACTATCAGAGTGTTGATGAAACACAGAAATTGCATCGCAATTGAATACAACAGTCACCATGCGAACTTTCCTCCGTGGGTGTAATGTCTGAAGCAGTCTAAGCTTTGATCGTTCCCAGGAAGAACAGTAGTAGTTTCCGATGCACATCTGGAGACAATCTGCAAACTGTGGACTATCACAGTGTTGATGAAACACAGAAATTGCATCGGGATTGAATACAACAGTCACCATCTGCACTTTCCTCCATGGGAGTAACGTCTGAAACAGGCTACGCTTTGATCGTTCCCTTGAAGACCAGTAGTAGTTTCCGATGCACACCTGGAAGCATTCTGTAATCTGTGGACCTACAAAGTGTTGATGAAACACAGAAATTTCATCGGGATTGAATATTTAACAGTAACCATGCGCTCTTTCCTCCATGGGAGTAATGTCTCAAACAGTCTACGCTTTGATCTTTCCCTAAAAGACCTGTAGTGGTTTCCGATGCACATCTGGAGGCATTCTGTAATCTGTGGACCTTCAAAGTGTTGATGAAACACAGAATTTGCATCGGGATTGAATACAACAGGCACCATGCACACTTCCCTCCATGGGAGTAATGTCTCAAACAGTCTACGCTTTGATCGTTACCTGGAAGACCAATAGTAGTTTCCGATGCACATCTGGAGGCAATCTGTAATCTGTATACAATCAGAGTGTTGATGAAACACAGAAATTTAATCGCGATTGAATACAACAGTCACAATGCGAACTTACCTCCGTGGGTGTAATGTGTGAAACAGTCTAAGCTTTGATCGTTCCCAGGAATACCAGTAGTAGTCTCCGATGCACATCTGGAGACAATCTGTAATCTGTGGACAATCACAGTGTTGATGAAACACAGAAATTGCATCGGGATTGAATACAGCAGTCACCATCCGCACTTTCCTCCATGGGAGTAACGTCTGAAACAGGCTACGCTTTGATCGTTCCCTGGACGACCAGTAGTAGTTTCCGATGCACATCTGGAAGCATTCTGTAATCTGTGGACCTACAAAGTGTTGTTGAAACACAGAAATTTCATCGGGATTGAATATTTAACAGTAACCATTCGCACTTTCCTCCATGGGAGTAATGTCTCAAACAGTCTATTCTTTGATCGTTCCCTGGAAGCCCAGTAGTAGTTACCGATGCACATCTGGAGGCAATCTGTAATCTGTGGACTATCAGAGTGTTGATGAAACACAAAAATTGCATCGCGATTGAATACAACAGTCACCATGCCAACTTTCCTCCATGGGAGTAATGTCTCAAACAGTCTACGCTTTTATCTTTCCCTGAAAGACCAGTAGTAGTTTCCGATACACATCTGGAGGCATTCTGTAATCTGTGGACCTTCAAAGTGTTGATGAAACACAGAAATTGCATCGGGATTGAATACAACAGTCACCATGCGCACTTTCCTCCATGGGAGTAATGTCTCAAAGAGTCTACGCTTTGATCGTTCCCTGGAAGCCCAGTAGTAGTTTCCGATGCACATCTGGAGGCATTCTGTAATCTGATGACTATCAGATTGTTGATGAAACACAGAAATTCCATCGGGATTCAGTACAACAGTCAATTTTCGCACTTTCCTCAATGGGAGTAATGTCTCAAACAGTATACGCTTTGATCGTTCCCTGGAAGACCAGTAGTAGATTCCGATGCACATCTGGAGGCATTGTGTAATCCGTGGACTATCAGAGTGTTGATGAAACACAGATATTCCATCGGGATTGAATACAAAAGTCACCATGCGCACTTTCCTTCCATTGGAGTAATGTCTCAAACAGTCTACGCTTTGATCGTTACCTTTAAGAACAGTAGTAGTTTCCGATGCACATCTGGAGGCAATCTGAAATCTGTGGACTATCAGAGTGTTGATGAAACACAGAAATTACATCGCGATTGGATACAACAGTCACCATGCGAACTTTCCTAAGTGGGTGTAATGTCTGGAACAGTCTAAGCTTTGATCGTTCCCAGGAAGAACAGTAGTAGTTTCCGATGCGCATCTGGAGACAATCTGCAAACTGTGGACTATCACAGTGTTGATGAAACACAGAAATTGCATCGGGACTGAATACAACAGTCACCATCCGCACTTTCCTCCATGGGAGTAACGTCTGAAACAGGCTACGCTTTTATCGTTCCCTGGAAGACCAGTAGTAGTTTCCGATGCACACCTGGAAGCATTCTGTAATCTGTGGACCTACAAAGTGTTGATGAAACACAGAAATTTCATCGGGATTGAATATTTAACAGTAACCATGCGCTCTTTCCTCAATGGGAGTAATGTCTCAAACAGTCTACGCTTTGATCTTTCCCTAAAAGACCTGTAGTGGTTTCCGATGCACATCTGGAGGCATTCTGTTATCTGTGGACCTTCAAAGTGTTGATGAAACACAGAATTTGCATCGGGACTGAATACAACAGGCACCATGCACACTTTCCTCCATGGGAGTAAACAGTCTACGCTTTGATCGTTACCTGGAAGACCAATAGTAGTTTCCGATGCACATCTGGAGGCAATCTGTAATCTGTATACTATCAGAGTGTTGATGAAACACAGAAATTTAATCGCGATTGAATACAACAGTCACAATGCGAACTTTCCTCCGTGGGTGTAATTTCTGAAACAGTCTAAGCTTTGATCGTTCCCAGGAATACCAGTAGTAGTCTCCGATGCACATCTGGAGACAATCTGTAATCTGTGGACAATCACAGTGTTGATGAAACACAGAAATTGCATCGGGATTGAATACAACAGTCACCATACGCACTTTACTCCATGGGAGTAACGTCTGAAACAGGCTACGCTTTGATCGTTCCCTGGAAGACCAGTAGTAGTTTCCGGTGCACATCTGGAAGCATTCTGTAATCTGTGGACCAACAAAGTGTTGTTGAAACACAGAAATTTCATCGGCATTGAATATTTAACAGTAACCATGCGCACTTTCCTCCATGTGAGTAATGTCTCAAACAGTCTATTCTTTGATCGTTCCCTGGAAGCCCAGTAGTAGTTTCCGATGCACATCTGGAGGCATTCTGTAATCTGTGGACTATCAGAGTGTTGATGAAACACAGAAATTCCATTTGGATTGAGTACAACAGTCAATATTCGCACTTTCCTCAATATGAGTAATGTCTCAAAACAGTATACGCTTTGATCGTTCACTGGAAGACCAGTAGTAGTTTCCGATGCACATCTGGAGACATTCTGTAATCTGTGGACTATCAGAGTGTTGATGAAACACAGAAATGCCATTGGGATTGAATACAACAGTCACCATGCGCACTTTCCTCCATGGGAGTAATGTCTCAAACAGTCTACGCTTTGATCGTTACCTTGAAGACCAATAGTAGCTTCCGATGCACATCTGGAGGCAATCTGAAATCTGAGGACTATCAGAGTGTTGATGAAACACAGAAATTGAATCGCGATTGAATACAACAGTTACCATGCGAACTTTCCTCCGTGGGTGTAATGTCTGAAACAGTCTAAGCTTTGATCGTTCCCAGGAAGAACAGTAGTAGTTTCCGATGCACATCTGGAGACAATCTGCAAACTGTGGACTATCACAGTGTTGATGAAACACAGAAATTGCATCGGGATTGAATACAACAGTCACCATCCGCACTTTCCTCCATGGGATTAACGTCTGAAACAGGCTACGCTTTGATCGTTCCCTGGAAGACCAGTAGTAGTTTCCGATGCACACCTGGAAGCATTCTGTAATCTGTGGACCTACAAAGTGTTGATGAAACACAGAAATTTCATCGGGATTGAATATTTAACAGTAACCATGCGCTCTTTCCTCCATGGGAGTAATGTCTCAAACAGTCTACGCTTTGATCTTTCCCTAAAAGGCCTGTAGTGGTTTCCGATGCACATCTGGAGGCATTCTGTAATCTGTGGACCTTCAAAGTGTTGATGAAACACAGAATTTGCATCAAGATTGAATACAACAGGCACCATGCACACTTTCCTCCATGGGAGTAATGTCTCAAACAGTCTACGCTTTGATCGTTACCTGGAAGACCAATAGTAGTTTCCGATGCACATCTGGAGGCAATCTGTAATCTGTATACTATCAGAGTGTTGATGAAACACAGAAATTTAATCGCGATTGAATACAACAGTCACAATGCGAACTTACCTCCGTGGGTGTAATGTCTGAAACAGTCTATGCTTTGATAGTTCCCAGGAATACCAGTAGTAGTCTCGATGCACATCTGGAGAAAATCTGTAATCTGTGGACAATCACAGTGTTGATGAAACACAGAAATTGCATCGGGATTGAATACAACAGTCACCATCCGCACTTTCCTCCATGGGAGTAACGTCTGAAACAGGCTACGCTTTGATCGTTCCCTGGAAGACCAGTAGTAGTTTCCGATGCACATCTGGAAGCATTCTGTAATCTGTGGACCTACAAAGTGTTGTTGAAACACAGAAATTTCATCGGGATTGAATATTTAACAGTAACCATGCGCACTTTCCTCCATGGGAGTAATGTCTCAAATAGTCTACGCTTTGATCGTTCCCAGGAAGACCAGTAGCAGTTTCTGATGCTCATCTGGAGGCAATCTGTAATCTGTGGACTACCAGAGAGTTGATGAAATACAGAAATTGCATCGGGATTGAATACAACACTCCCCATGCGCACTTTCCTCCATGGGAGTAATGTCTCAAACAGTCTACGCTTTGATCGTTCCCTGGAAGACCAGTTGTAGTTTCCGATGCACATCTGGAGGCACTCTGTAATCTGTGGACTGTCAGAGTGTTAATGAAACACAGAAATTGCATCGAGATTGAAAACAACAGTCACCTCGCATACTTTCCTCCATGCGAGTATTGTCTCAATTAGTCTACGCTTTGATCGTTCCCTGGAAGACCTGTAGTAGTTTCCGATGCACATCTGGAGGCATTCTGTAATCTGTGGGCCTTCAAAGTGTTGATGAAACACTGAAATTGCATCGGTATTGAATACAACAGTCACCATGCGCACTTTCCTCCATGGGAGTAATGTCTCAAACAGTCTACGCCTTGATCGTTCCCTGGAAGCCCAGTAGTAGTTTCCGATGCACATCTGGAGGCATTCTGTAATCTGATGACTATCAGATTGTTGATGAAACACAGAAATTCCATCGGGATTAAGTACAACAGTCAATTTTCGCACTTTCCTCAATGGGAGTAATGTCTCAAACAGTATACGCTTTGATCGTTCCCTGGAAGACCAGTAGTAGTTTCCGATGCACATCTGGAGGCATTCTGTAATCCGTGGACTATCAGAGTGTTGATGAAACTCAGATATTCCATCGGGATTGAATACAACAGTCACCATGCGCACTTTCCTCCATTGGAGTAATGTCTCAAACAGTCTACGCTTTGAGCGTTACCTTGAAGACCAATAGTAGTTTCCGATGCACATCTGGAGGCAATCTGAAATCTGTGGACTATAAGAGTGTTGATGAAACATAGAAATTGCATCGCGATTGAATACAACAGTCACCATGCGAACTTTCCCCCGTGGGTGTAATGTCTGAAACAGTGTAAGCTTTGATCGTTCCCAGGAAGAACAGTAGTAGTTTCCGATGCACATCTGGAGACAATCTGCAAACTGTGGACTATCACAGTGTTGATTAAACAAAGAAATTGCATCGGGATTTAATACAACAGTCACCATCCGCACTTTCCTCCATTCGAGTAATGTCTCAAACAGTCTACGCTTTGATCTTTCCCTAAAAGACCTGTAGTGGTTTCCGATGCACATCTGGAGGCATTCTGTAATCTGTGGACCTTCAAAGTGTTGATGAAACACAGAATTTGCATCGGGATTGAATACAACAGGCACCATGCACACTTTCCTCCATGGGAGTAATGTCTCTAACAGTCTACGCTTTGATCGTTACCTGGAAGACCAATAGTAGTTTCCGATGCACATCTGGAGGAAATCTGTAATTTGTATACTATCAGAGTGTTGATGAAACACAGAAATTTAATCGCGATTGAATACAACAGTCACAATGCGAACTTTCCTCCGTGGGTGTAATGTCTAAAACAGTCTAAGCTTTGATCGTTCCCAGGAATACCAGTAGTTGTCTCCGATGCACATCTGGAGACAATCTGTAATCTGTGGACAATCACAGTGTTGATGAAACACAGAAATTGCATCGGGATTGAATACAACAGTCACAATCCGCACTTTCCTCCATGGGTGTAACGTCTGAAACAGGCTACGTTTTGATCGTTCCCTGGAAGACCAGTAGTAGTTTCCGATGCACATCTGGAAGCATTCTGTAATCTGTGGACCTACAAAGTGTTGTTGAAACACAGAAATTTCATCGGGATTGAATATTTAACAGTAACCATGCGCACTATCCTCCATGGGAGTAATGTCTCAAACAGTCTATTCTTTGATCGTTCCCTGGAAGCCCAGTAGTAGTTTCCGATGCACATCTGGAGGCATTCTGTAATCTGTGGACTATCAGAGTGTTGATGAAACACAGAAATTCCATTTGCATTGAGTACAACAGTCAGTATTCGCACTTTCCTCAATATGAGTAATGTCTCAAAACAGTATACGTTTTGATCGTTCCCTGGAAGACCAGTAGTAGTTTCCGATGCACATCTGGAGACATTCTGTAATCTGTGGACTATCAGAGTGTTGATGAAACACAGAAATTCCATTTGGATTGAGTACAACAGTCAATATTCGCACTTTCCTCAATATGAGTAATGTCTCAAAACAGTATACGCTTTGATCGTTCCCAGGAAGAACAGTAGTAGTTTCCGATGCACATCTGGAGACAATCTGCAAACTGTGGACTATCACAGTGTTGATGAAACACAGAAATTGCATCGGGATTGTATACAACAGTCACCATGCGCACTTTCCTCCATGGGAGTAATGTCTCAAACAGTCTACGCTTTGATCGTTCCCTTGAAGCCCAGTAGTAGTTTCCGATGCACATCTGGAGGCATTCTGTAATCTGATGACTATCAGATTGTTGATGAAACACAGAAATTCCATCGGCATTGAGTACAACAGTCAATTTTCGCACTTTCCTCAATGGGAGTAATGTCTCAAACGGTATACGCTTTGATCGTTCCCTGGAAGACCAGGCATTCTGTAATCCGTGGACTATCAGAGTGTTGATGAAACTCAGATATTCCATCGGGATTGAACACAACAGTCACCATGCGCACTTTCCTCCATTGGAGTAATGTCTCAAACAGTCTACGCTTTGATCGTTACCTTGAAGACCAATAGTAGTTTCCGATGCACATCTGGAGGCAATCTGAAATCAGTGGACTATCAGAGTTTTGATGAAACACAGAAATTGCATCGGGATTGTATACAACAGTCACCATCCGAACTTTCCTCCATGGGAGTAACGTCTGAAACAGGCTACGCTTTGATCGTTCCCTGGAAGACCAGTAGTAGTTTCCGATGCAAACCTGGAAGCATTCTGTAATCTGCGGACCTACAAAGTGTTGATGAAACACAGCAATTTCATCGGGATTGAATATTTAACAGTAACCATGCGCTCTTTCCTCCATGGGAGTAATGTCTCAAACAGTCTACGCTTTGATCGTTACCTTGAAGACCAATAGTAGTTTCCGATGCACATCTGGAGGCAATCTGAAATCTGTGGACTATCAGAGTTTTGATGAAACACAGAAATTGCTACGCGATTGAATACAACAGTCACCATGCGAACTTTCCTCCGTGGGTGTAATGTCTGAAACAGTCTAAGCTTTGATCGTTCCCAGGAAGAACAGTAGTAGTTTCCGATGCACATCTGGAGACAATCTGCAAACTGTGGACTATCACAGTGTTGATGAAACACAGAAATTGCATCGGGATTGTATACAACAGTCACCATCCGAACTTTCCTCCATGGGAGTAACGTCTGAAACAGGCTACGCTTTGATCGTTACATGGAAGACCAGTAGTAGTTTCCGATGCACACCTGGAAGCATTCTGTAATCTGTGGACCTACAAAGTGTTGATGAAACACAGCAATTTCATCGGGATTGAATATTTAACAGTCACCACGCGCACTTTCCTCCATGCGAGGAATGTCTCAAACAGTCTACACTTTGATCGTTCCCTGGAAGACCAGTAGTAGTTTCGGATGCACATCTGGAGGCATACTGTAATCTGTGGGCCTTCAAAGTGTTGATGAAACACAGAAATTGCATCGGGATTGAATACAACAGTCACCATGCGTACTTTCCTCCATGGGAGTAATGTCTCAAACAGTCTACGCTTTGATCGTTCCCTGGAAGCCCAGTAGTAGTTTCCGATGCACATCTGGAGGCATTCTGTAATCTGTGGGCTATCAGACTGTTGATGAAACACAGAAATTCCATCGGGATTGAGTACAACAGTCAATATTCGCACTTTCCTCAATGGGAGTAATGTCTCAAACAGCTTACGCTTTGATCTTTCCCTGAAAGACCAGTAGTAGTTTCCGATACACATCTGGAGGCATTCTGTAATCTGTGGACCTTCAAAGTGCTGATGAAACACAGAAATTGCATCGGGATTGAATACAACAGTCACCATGCACACTTTCCTCCATGGGAGTAATGTCTCAAATAGTCTACGCTTTGATCGTTCCCAGGAAGACCAGTAGCAGTTTCTGATGCTCATCTGGAGGCAATCTGTAATCTGTGGACTACCAGAGAGTTGATGAAATACAGAAATTGCATCGGGATTGAATACAACACTCCCCATGCGCACTTTCCTCCATGGGAGTAATGTCTCAAACAGTCTACGCTTTGATCGTTCCCTGGAAGACCAGTTGTAGTTTCCGATGCACATCTGGAGGCACTCTGTAATCTGTGGACTGTCAGAGTGTTAATGAAACACAGAAATTGCATTGAGATTGAAAACAACAGTCACCTCGCATACTTTCCTCCATGCGAGAATTGTCTCAATTAGTCTACGCTTTGATCGTTCCCTGGAAGACCAGTAGTAGTTTCCGATGCACATCTGGAGGCATTCTGTAATCTGTGGGCCTTCAAAGTGTTGATGAAACACTGAAATTGCATCGGTATTGAATACAACAGTCACCATGCGCACTTTCCTCCATGGGAGTAATGTCTCAAAGAGTCTACGCTTTGATCGTGCCCTGGAAGCCCAGTAGTAGTTTCCGATGCACATCTGGAGGCATTCTGTAATCTGATGACTATCAGATTGTTGATGAAACACAGAAATTCCATCGGGATTAAGTACAACAGTCAATATTCGCACTTTCCTCAATGGGAGTAATGTCTCAAACAGCTTACGCTTTGATCTTTCCCTGAAAGACCAGTAGTAGTTTCCGATACACATCTGGAGGCATTCTGTAATCTGTGGACCTTCAAAGTGTTGATGAAACACAGAAATTGCATCGGGATTGAATACAACAGTCACCATGCACACTTTCCTCCATGGGAGTAATGTCTCAAATAGTCTACGCTTTGATCGTTCCCAGGAAGACCAGTAGCAGTTTCTGATGCTCATCTGGAGGCAATCTGTAATCTGTGGACTAACAGAGAGTTGATGAAATACAGAAATTGCATCGGGATTGAATACAACACTGCCCATACGCACTTTCCTCCATGGGAGTAATGTCTCAAACAGTCTACGCTTTGATCGTTCCCTGGAAGACCAGTTGTAGTTTCCGATGCACATCTGGAGGCACTCTGTAATCTGTGGACTGTCAGAGTGTTAATGAAACACAGAAATTGCATCGAGATTGAAAACAACAGTCACCTCGCATACTTTCCTCCATGCGAGTATTGTCTCAATTAGTCTACGCTTTGATCGTTCCCTGGAAGACCAGTAGTAGTTTCCGATGCACATCTGGATGCATTCTGTAATCTGTGGGCCTTCAAACTGTTGATGAAACACTGAAATTGCATCGGTATTGAATACAACAGTCACCATGCGCACTTTCCTCCATGGGAGTAATGTCTCAAAGAGTCTACGCTTTGAACGTTCCCTGGAAGCCCAGTAGTAGTTTCCGATGCACATCTGGAGGCATTCTGTAATCTGTGGACTATCAGATTGTTGATGAAACACAGAAATTCCATCGGGATTAAGTACAACAGTCAATATTCGCACTTTCCTCAATGGGAGTAATGTCTCAAACAGCTTACGCTTTGATCTTTCCCTGAAAGACCAGTAGTAGTTTCCGATACACATCTGGAGGCATTCTGTAATCTGTGGACCTTCAAAGTGTTGATGAAACACAGAAATTGCATCGGGATTGAATACAACAGTCACCATGCACACTTTCCTCCATGGGAGTAATGTCTCAAATAGTCTACGCTTTGATCGTTACCTTGAAGACCAATAGTAGTTTCCGATGCACATCTGGAGGCAATCTGAAATCTGTGGACTATCAGAGTGTTGATGAAACACAGAAATTGCATCGCGATTGAATACAACAGTCACCATGCGAACTTTCCCCCGTGGGTGTAATGTCTGAAACAGTGTAAGCTTTGATCGTTCCCAGGAAGAACAGTAGTAGTTTCCGATGCACATCTGGAGACAATCTGCAAACTGTGGACTATCACAGTGTTGATTAAACACAGAAATTGCATCGGGATTGAATACAACAGTCACCAACCGCACTTTCCTCCATTCGAGTAATGTCTCAAACAGTCTACGCTTTGATCTTTCCCTAAAAGACCTGTAGTGGTTTCCGATGCACATGTGGAGGCATTCTGTAATCTGTGGACCTTCAAAGTGTTGATGAAACACAGAATTTGCATCGGGATAGAATACAACAGGCACCATGCACACTTTCCTCCATGGGAGTAATGTCTCTAACAGTCTACGCTTTGATCGTTACCTGGAAGACCAATAGTAGTTTCCGATGCACATCTGGAGGAAATCTGTAATATGTATACAATCAGAGTGTTGATGAAACACAGAAATTTAATCGCGATTGAATACAACAGTCACAATGCGAACTTTCCTCCGTGGGTGTAATGTCTAAAACAGTCTAAGCTTTGATCGTTCCCAGGAATACCAGTAGTAGTCTCCGATGCACATCTGGAGACAATCTATAATCTGTGGACAATCACAGTGTTGATGAAACACAGAAATTGCATCGGGATTGAATACAACAGTCACCATCCGCACTTTCCTCCATGGGTGTACCGTCTGAAACAGGCAACGTTTTGATCGTTCCCTGGAAGACCAGTAGTAGTTTCCGATGCACATCTGGAAGCATTCTGTAATCTGTGGACCTACAAAGTGTTGTTGAAACACAGAAATTTCATCGGGATTGAATATTTAACAGTAACCATGCGCACTATCCTCCATGGGAGTAATGTCTCAAACAGTCTATTCTTTGATCGTTCCCTGGAAGCCCAGTAGTAGTTTCCGATGCACATCTGGAGGCATTCTGTAATCTGTGGACTATCAGAGTGTTGATGAAACACAGAAATTCCATTTGCATTGAGTACAACAGTCAATATTCGCACTTTCCTCAATATGAGTAATGTCTCAAAACAGTATACGATTTGATCGTTCCCTGGAAGACCAGTAGTAGTTTCCGATGCACATCTGGAGACATTCTGTAATCTGTGGACTATCAGAGTGTTGATGAAACACAGAAATTCCATTTGGATTGAGTACAACAGTCAATATTCGCACTTTCCTCAATATGAGTAATGTCTCAAAACAGTATACGCTTTGATCGTTCCCAGGAAGAACAGTAGTAGTTTCCGATGCACATCTGGAGACAATCTGCAAACTGTGGACTATCACAGTGTTGATGAAACACAGAAATTGCATCGGGATTGTATACAACAGTTACCATGCGCACTTTCCTCCATGGGAGTAATGTCTCAAACAGTCTACGCTTTGATCGTTCCCTGGAAGCCCAGTAGTAGTTTCCGATGCACATCTGAAGGCATTCTGTAATCTGATGACTATCACATTGTTGATGAAACACAGAAATTCCATCGGCATTGAGTACAACAGTCAATTTTCGCACTTTCCTCAATGGGAGTAATGCCTCAAACAGTATACGCTTTGATCGTTCCCTGGAAGACCAGGCATTCTGTAATCCGTGGACTATCAGAGTGTTGATGAAACTCAGATATTCCATCGGGATTGAATACAACAGTCACCATGCGCACTTTCCTCCATTGGAGTAATGTCTCAAACAGTCTACGCTTTGATCGTTACCTTGAAGACCAACAGTAGTTTCCGATGCACATCTGGAGGCAATCTGAAATCAGTGGACTATCAGAGTTTTGATGAAACACAGAAATTGCATCGGGATTGTATACAACAGTCACCATCCGAACTTTCCTCCATGGGAGTAACGTCTGAAACAGGCTACGCTTTGATCGTTCCCTGGAAGACCAGTAGTAGTTTCCGATGCACACCTGGAAGCATTCTGTAATCTGTGGACCTACAAAGTGTTGATGAAACACAGCAATTTCATCGGGATTGAATATTTAACGGTAACCATGCGCTCTTTCCTCCATGGGAGTAATGTCTCAAACAGTCTACGCTTTGATCGTTACCTTGAAGACCAATAGTAGTTTCCGATGCACATCTGGAGGCAATCTGAAATCTGTGGACTATCAGAGTTTTGATGAAACACAGAAATTGCTTCGCGATTGAATACAACAGTCACCATGCGAACTTTCCTCCGTGGGTGTAATGTCTGAAACAGTCTAAGCTTTGATCGTTCCCAGGAAGAACAGTAGTAGTTTCCGATGCACATCTGGAGACAATCTGCAAACTGTGGACTATCACAGTGTTGATGAAACACAGAAATTGCATCGGGATTGTATACAACAGTCACCATCCGAACTTTCCTCCATGGGAGTAACGTCTGAAACAGGCTACGCTTTGATCGTTCCCTGGAAGACCAGTAGTAGTTTCCGATGCACACCTGGAAGCACTCTGTAATCTGTGGACCTACAAAGTGTTGATGAAACACAGCAATTTCATCGGGATTGAATATTTAACAGTCACCACGCGCACTTTCCTCCATGCGAGTAATGTCTCAAACAGTCTACACTTTGATCGTTCCCTGGAAGACCAGTAGTAGTTTCGGATGCACATCTGGAGGCATACTGTAATCTGTGGGCCTTCAAAGTGTTGATGATACACAGAAATTGCATCGGGATTGAATACAACAGTCACCATGCGTACTTTCCTCCATGGGAGTAATGTCTCAAACAGTCTACGCTTTGATCGTTCCCTGGAAGCCCAGTAGTAGTTTCCGATGCACATCTGGAGGCATTCTGTAATCTGTGGACTATCAGACTGTTGATGAAACACAGAAATTCCATCGGGATTGAGTACAACAGTCAATATTCGCACTTTCCTCAATGGGAGTAATGTCTCAAACAGTATACGCTTTGATCGTCCCTGGAAGACCAGTAGTAGTTTCCGATGCACATCTGGAGGCATTCTGTAATCTGTGGACTATCAGAGTGTTGATGAAACACAGAAATTCCTCTGGGATTGAATACAACAGTCACCATGCGCACTTTCCTCCATGGGAGTAATGTCTCAAACCGTCTACGCTTTGATCGTTCAATGGAAGACCAATAGTAGTTTCCGATGCACATCTGGAAGCAATCTGTAAACTGTGGACTATCAGAGTGTTGATGAAACAGAAATTGCATCGGGATTGAGTACAACAGTCACCATCCGCACTTACTTCCATGGGAGAAAAGTCTGAAACAGGCTACGCTTTGATCGTTCCCTGGAAGACCAGTAGTAGTTTCCGATGCACATCTGGAAGCATTCTGTAATCGGTGGACCTACAATGTGTTGATGAAACACAGAAATTTCATCGGGATTGAATATACAACAGTAACCATCCGCACTTTCCTCCATGGGAGTAATGTCTCAAACAGTCTACGCTTTGATCGTTCCCTGAAAGACCAGTAGTAGTTTCCGATGCACATCTGGAGGCATTCTGTAATCAGTGGACCTTCAAAGTGTTTATGTAACACAGAAATTGCATCGGGATTGAATACAATAGTCACCATCCGCACTTTCCTCCATGGGAGTAATGTCTCAAACAGTCTACGCTTTGATCGTTCCCAGGAAGACCAGTAGTAGTTTCCGATACACATCTGGAGGCAATGTGTAATCTGTGGACTACCAGAGAGTTGATGAAAAAAAGAAATTGCATCGGGATTGAATACAACAGTCACCATGCGCACTTTCCTCCATGGGAGTAAGGTCTCAAACAGTCTACGCTTTGATCATTCATTGGAAGACCAGTGGTAGTTTCCGATGCACATCTGGAGGCATTCTGTAATCTGTCGACTATCAGAGTGTTGATGAAACACAGAAATTTCAACAGGATTGAATACAGCAATCACCATGCACACTTTCCATAATGGGAGAAACGTATCTAACAGTCTACGCTTTCATCGTTCCCTGGAAGACCAGTTGTAGATTCCGATGCACATCTGGAGGCATTCTGTAATCTGTGGATTATCAGAGTGTTGATGGATCAAAGAAATTGCATCAGGTTTGAATACAACAGACATCTTGCGGACTTTCCTCCATGGGAGTAATGTCTCAAACAGTCTGCGCTTTGATCGTTCCCTGGAAGACCAGTAGTAGTTTCCGATGCACAACTGGAGGCATTCTGTAATCTGTGGACTATCTGAGTGTTGATGAAACACAAAAATGGCATGGGGATTGATAACAACAGTCACCATGCGCACTTTCCTCCACGAGAGTAATGTCTCAAACAGTCTACGCTTTGATCGTTCTTTCGAAGACCAGTAGTAGTTTCCGATGCACATCTGGAGACAATCTGTAATCTGTGGACTATCAGATTGTTGATGAAACACAGAAATTGCATCGGATTGAATACAACAGTCACCATCCGCACCTTCCTCCATGCGATTAATGTCTCAAACAGTGTACGCTTTGATCGTTCCCTGGAAGCCCAGCGGTAGTTTCCGATGCACATCTGGAGGCAATCTGTAATCTGTGGACTATCAGAGTGTTGATGAAACACAGAAATTGCATCGGGATTGAATACAACAGTCACCATGCACACGTTACTCCATGGGAGTAATGTCTCAAACAGTCTACGCTTTGATCGTTCCCTGGAAGCCCAGTGGTAGTTTCCGATGCACATCTGGAGGCATTCTGTAATCTGTGGACTATCAGAGTGTTGATGAAACACAGAAATTGCATCGGAATTGAATACAACAGTCACCATGCACACTTTCCTCCATGGGAGTAATGACTCAAACAGTCTACGCTTTGATCGTTCCCTGGAAGACCAGTAGTAGTTTCCGATGCACATCTGGAGGCATTCTGCAATCTGTGGACTATAAGGTTGTTGATGAAACACAGAAATTCCGTCGGGATTGAATACAACAGTAACCATGCGCACATTCCTCCATTTGTGTAATGTCTCAGACAGTCTACGATTTGATCGTTCCCTGGAAGACCAGTAGTGGTTTCCGATGCACATCTACAGGCATTCTGTAATCTATGGACCTTCAAAGTGTTGATGAAACACAGAAATTGCATCGGGATTGAATACAACAGGCACCATGTCTACATTTCTCCATGGAAATAATGTCTCAATCTCTCATCGCTTTGATCGTTCCCTGAACCCCAGTAGTAGTATCCGACGCACATCCGGATATATTCTGTAATCTGTGGACAATCCGAGTGTTGATGAAACACAGAAATTGCATCGGGATTGAATACAACAGGCACCATGCGTACATTTCTCCATGGGAGTAATGTCTCAAACTGTCATCGCTTTAATCGTTCCCTGAAGATCAGTAGTAGTTTCATTCACATCTGGAGGCATTCTGTGATCTGTGGATCTTCAAAGAGTTGATGAAACACAGAAATTGCATCGAGATTGAATACAACAGTAACCAGGCGCACATTCCTCCATTTGTCTAATGTCTCAGACAGTCTACGATTTGATCGTTCCCTGGCAGACCAGTAGTAGTTTCCGATGCACACCTGGAGGCATTCTGTAATCTGTGGACTATCAGAGTGTTGATGAAACACAGAAATTGCATCGGAATTGAATACAAGAGTAACCATGCGCACTTTCCTCCATGAGAGTAATGTCTCAAACAGTCTACGCGTTGATCGATCCCTGGAAGACCAGTAGTAGTTTCCGATGCACATCTGGAAGCATTCTGTAATCTATGGACCTTCAAAGTGTTGATGAAACACAGAAATTGAATCGGGATTGAATACAACAGGCACCATGCCCACATTTCTCCATGGGAGTAACGTCTCAAACAGACTACGCTTATTTCATTCCCTGGAAGACCAGTAGTAGTTTCTGTGGCAAATCTGGAGGCATTCTGTAATCTATGGACCTTCAAAGTGTTGATGAAACACAGAAACTGCATCGGGATTTAATACAACAGGCACCATGCCTACATTTCTCCATGGGAGTAATGTCTCAAATTGTCATCGCTCTAATCGTTCCCTGAAGACCAGTACTAGTTTCCGATGCACATGTGGAGGTATTCTGTAATCCTTGGACTATCCAAGTGTTGATGAAACACAGAAATTGCATCGGGATTGAATACAACAGTCACCATGACCCCTTTCCTTCATGGGAGTAATGTCTCAAACAGTCTACGCTTTGATCGTTCCCTGGAAGACCAGTAGAAGTTTCGATTCACATCTGGAGGCATTCTGTAATCTGTGGACTATCAGAGCGTTGATGTAACTGAGAAATTGCATCAGGGTTGAATACAACAGTCCCCATGCGCTCTTTCCTCCATGGGAGTAATTCTCAAAAAGTCTACGTTTTTATCGTCTCCGGGAAGGCTAGTAGTAGCTTCCGATGCACATCTGGAGGCATTCTGTAATCTGTGGACTATCAGAGTTTTGATGAAACACAGAAATTGCACCGGGATTGAATACAACAGTCACCATGCGCACGTTCCTCATTGGGAGTAGTGTCTCAAACAGTCTACGCTTTGATCATTCCCTGGAAGACCAGTAGTAGTTTCCGATGCACATCTGGAGGCATTCTGTAATCTGTGGACTATCAGAGTTTTGATGAAACACAGAAATTGCATCGGTATTGGATTCAACAGTCCCCATGAGCACTTTCCTCCATGGGAGTAATTCTCAAAGAGTCTACGTTTTGATCGTTTCTGGGAAGACTAGTAGTAGCTTCCGATGCACATCTGGAGGCATTCTGTAATCTGTGGACTATCAGAGTTTTGATGAAACACAGAAATTGCATCGGGATTGAATACAACAGTCACCATGCGCACGTTCCTCCATGGGAGTAATGTCTCAAACAGTCTACGCTTTGATCATTCCCTGGAAGACCAGCAGTAGTTTCCGATGCACATCTGGAGACAATCTGTAATCTGTGGACTATCAGAGCGTTGATGTAACTGAGAAATTGCATCAGGGTTGAATACAACAGTCCCCATGCGCTCTTTCCTCCATGGGAGTAATTCTCAAAAAGTCTACGTTTTTATCGTTTCCGGGAAGGCTAGTAGTAGCTTCCGATGCACATCTGGAGGCATTCTGTAATCTGTGGACTATCAGAGTTTTGATGAAACACAGAAATTGCATCGGGATTGAATACAACAGTCACCATGCGCACGTTCCTCCATGGGAGTAGTGTCTCAAACAGTCTACGCTTTGATCATTCCCTGGAAGACCAGTAGTAGTTTCCGATGCACATCTGGAGGCATTCTGTAATCTGTGGACTATCAGAGTTTTGATGAAACACAGAAATTGCATCGGTATTGGATTCATCAGTCCCCATGAGCACTTTCCTCCATGGGAGTAATTCTCAAAGAGTCTACGTTTTGATCGTTTCTGGGAAGACTAGTAGTAGCTTCCGATGCACATCTGGAGGCATTCTGTAATCTGTGGACTATCAGGGTGTTGATGAAACTTAGAAATTGCATCGGGATTGAATACAACAGTCACCATCCGCTCTTTCCTCCATGGGAGTAATTCTCAAACAGTCTACGCTTTGATCGTTCCCTGGAAGACCAATAGTAGATTCCGATGAACATCTGGAGGCCATCTGTAATCTGTGGACTATCAGAGTGTTGATGAAACTTAGAAATAGCATCGGGATTGAATACAACAGTCACCATCCGCTCTTTCCTCCATGGGAGTAACGTCTGAAACAGTCTACGCTTTGATTGTTCCCTTGAAGACCAGTAGTAGTTTCCGATGCACATCTGGAGGCATTCTGTAATCTGTGGACCTTCAAAGTGTTGATGAAACACAGAAATTGCATCGGGATTGAATACAACAGTCACCATGCACACTTACCTCCATGGGAGTAATGTGTGAAACAGTCTACGCTTTGATCGTTCCCTGGAAGACCAGTAGTAGTTTCCGATGCACATCTATAGGCATTCTGTAGTTTGTTGACCTTCAGAGTGTTGATAAAACACAGAAATTGCATCGGGATTGAATACAACCGTCACCATGCCCACTTATCTCCAAGGGAGTAATGTCTCAAACAGTCTATGCTTTGATCGTTTCCTGGAAGACCAGTAGTAGCTTCAGATGCACATCTGGAGGCATTCTGTAATCTGTGGACCTTCAAAGTGTTGATGAAACACAGAAATGGCCTCGGGATTGAATACAACAGTCACCATTCGCCACTTTCCCCATAAGGGTAATGTCTCAAACAGACTACGCTTATTTCGTTCCCTGGAAGACCAGTAGTAGTTTCCGATGCACATCTGGAGGCATTCTGTAATCTGTGGACTATCAGAGTGCTGATGAAACACAGAAATTGCATCGGGATTGAATACAACAGGCACCATGCCTACATTTCTCCATGGGAGTAATATCTCAAACTGTCATCTCTTTGATCGTTCCCTGAAGACCAGTAGTAGTTTCCGATGCACATCTGGAGGCATTCAGTAATCTGTGGACAATCCGAGTGTTGATGAAACACAGAAATTGCATCGGGATTGAATACAACAGGCACCATGCGTACATTTCTCCATGGGAGTAATGTCTCAAACTGTCATCGCTTTGATCGTTCCCTGAAGACCAGTAGTAGTTTCCGATGCACATCTGGAGGTATTCTGTAATCTATGGACTATCCGGGTGTTGATGAAACACAGAAATTGCATCGGGATTGAATACAACAGTCACCATGCACACTTTCCTCCTTGTGAGTAATGTCTCAAACAGTCTACGCTTTTTTCGTTCCTTGGAGGACCAGTAGTAGATTCCGATGCACATCTGGAGACATTCTGTAATCTGTGGACTATCGTAGTGTTGATAAAACACAGAAATTGCATCGGGATTGAATACAACAGTCACCATGCGCACTTTCCTCCAAGGGAGTAATGTCTCAAACAGTCTACGCTTTGACCGTTCCCTGGAACACCAGTAGTAGATTCCGATGCAAATCTGGAGGCATTCTGTAATCTGTGGACTATCAGAGTGTTGATGTAACTGAGAAATTGCATCAGGATTGAATACAACAGTCCCCATGCGCTCTTTCCTCCATGGGAGTAATTCTCAAAGAGTCTACGTTTTTATCGTTTCCGGGAAAACTAGTAGTAGCTTCCGATGCACATCTGGAGGCATTCTATAATCTGTGGACTATCAGAGTTTTGATGAAACACAGAAATTGCATCGGGATTGAATACAACAGTCACCATGTGCACGTTCCTCCATGGGAGTAATGTCTCAAACAGTCTACGCTTTGATCATTCCCTGGAAGACCAGTAGTAGTTTCCGATGCACATCTGGAGGCATTCTGTAATCTGTGGACTATCAGAGTTTTGATGAAACACAGAAATTGCATCGGGATTGAATACAACAGTCACCATGCGCACGTTCCTCCATGGGAGTAATGTCTCAAACAGTCTACGCTTTGATCTTTCCCTGGAAGACCAACAGTAGATTCCAATGAACATCTGGAGGCCATCTGTAATCTGTGGACTATCAGAGTGTTGATGAAACTTAAAAATTGCATCGGGATTGAATACAACAGTCACCATCCGCTCTTTCCTCCATGGGAGTAACGTCTGAATCGGTCTACGTTTTGACCGTTCCCTGGAAGACCAGTAGTAGTTTCCGATGCACATCTGGAGGCATTCTGTAATCTGTGGACCTTCAAAGTCTTGATGAAACACAGAAATTGCATCGGGATTGAATACAACAGTCACCATGCACACTTACCTCCATGGGAGTAATGTGTGAAACAGTCTACGCTTTGATCGTTCCCTGGAAGACCAGTAGTAGTTTCCGATGCACATCTATAGGCATTCTGTAGTTTGTTGACCTTCAGTGTGTTGATAAAACACAGAAATTGCATCGGGATTGAATGCAACCGTCACCATGCGCACTTATCTCCAAGGGAGTAATGGCTCAAACAGTCTACGCTTTGATCGTTTCCTGGAAGACCAGTAGTAGTTTCAGATGCACATCTGGAGGCATTCTGTAATCTGTGGACTATCAGAGTGTTGATATAACACAGAAATTGCATCGGGATTGAATACAACAGTCACCATGCGCACTTTCCTCCATGGGAGTAATCTCTCAAACAGTCTACGCTTCGATCGTTCCCTGGAAGACCAGTAGTAGTTTTAGATGCACATCTGGAGACATTCTGGAAACTGTGGACTATCAGAGTGTTGATGAAACACAGAAATTTCGTCGGGATTGAATACAACAGTCACCATGCGCACTTACCTCCATGGGAGTAATGTCTCAAACAGTCTACGCTTATTTCGTTCCCTGGAAGACCAGTAGTAGAATCCGATGCACATCTGGAGGCTTTCTGTAATCTGTATACTATCGGAGTGTTGATAAAACACAGTAAATGCATCGGGATTGAATACAACAGTCACCATGCGCACTTTCCTCCAAGGGAGTAATGTCTCAAACAGTCTACGCCATGACCGTGCCCTGGAACACCAGTAGTAGTTTCCGATGCACATCTGGAGGCATTCTGTAATCTGTGGACCTTCAAAGTGTTGTTGAAACACAGAAATTGCATCGGTATTCAATACAACAGTCACCATCCGCACTTTCCTCCATGGGAATAATTCTCAAACAGTCTAAGCTTTGATCGTTCCCTGGAAGACCAATAGTAGATTCCGATGCACATCTGGAGGCAATCTGTAATCTGTGGACAGTCACCATGCGCACTTTCCTCCATGGGAGTAATGTGTGAAACAGTCTAAGCTTTGATCGTTCCAAGGAAGACCAGTAGTAATTTCCGATGAACATCTGCAGACAATCTGTAATCTGTGGACTATCATAGTGTTGATGAAACTTAGAAATTGCATCCGGATTGATTACAACAGTCACCATCCGCTCTTTCCTCCATGGGAGAAACGTCTGAAACAGTCTACGCTTTGATCGTTCGCTGGAAGACCAGTAGTAGTTTCCGATGCACATCTGGAGGCACTCTGTAATCTGTGGACATTCAAAGTGTTGATGAAACACAGAAATTGCATCGGGATTGAATACAACAGTCACCATGCACACTTTCTTCCATGGGGGCAATGTATGAAACAGTCTACGCTTTGATCGTTCCCTGGAAGATCAGTAGTAGATTCCGATGCATATCTGGAGGCAATCTGTAATCTGTGGACCTTCAGAGTGTTGATGAAACACATAAATTGCATCAGGAATGAATACAACAGTCACCATCCGCACTTACCTCCATGGGAGTAATGTCTGAAACAGTCTACGGTTTGATCGTTCCCAAGAAGACCAGTAGAAGTTTCCGATGCACATCTGGAGGCATTCTGTAGTCTGTTGACCTTCAGAGTGTTGATAAAACACAGCAATTGCATCGGGATTGAATACAACAGTCACCATGCGCACTTTCCTCCAAGGGAGTAATGTCTCAAACAGTCTACGCTTTGATCGTTTCCTGGAAGACCAGTAAGAGTTTCCGATGCACATCTGGAGGCATTCTGTAATCTGTGGACTATCAGAGTGTTGATATAACACAGATATTGCATCGGGATTGAATAAAACAGTCACCATTCGCACTTTCCTCCATGGGAGATATGTCTCTAGCAGTCTACGCTTCGATCGTTCCCTGGAAGACCAGTGGTAGTTTCAGATGCACATCTGGAGACATTCTGGAAACTGTGGACTATCAGAGTGTTGTTGAAACACAGAAATTGCATCGGGATTGAATACAACAGTCACCTTGCGCACATTCCTCCATGGGAGTAAAGTCTCATACAGTGTACGCTTTTATCGTCCGTGGAAGACCAGTAGCAGTTCCCGATGCACATCTGGAGGCATTCTGTAATCTGTGGACCTTCAAAGAGTTGTTGAAACACAGAAATTGCATCGGTATTGGATACAACAGTCACTATCCGCTATTTCCTCCATGGGAGTAATTCTCAAACAGTCTACGCTTTGATCGTTCCCTGGAAGACCAATAGTAGATTCCGATGCACATCTGGAATCAATCTGTAATCTGTGGACTATCAGAGTGTTGATGAAACACAGAAATTGCATGGCGATTGATTGCAACTGTCACAATGCGCACTTTCCTCCATGGGAGTAATGTCTGAAGCAGTCTAAACTTTGATCGTTCCCAGGAAGACCAGTAGTAGTTTCCGATGTACATTTGGAGACAATCTGTAATCTGTGGACTATCATAGTGTTGATGAAACTTAGAAATAGCATCGGGATTGAATACAACAGTCACCATCCGCTCTTTCCTCCATGGGAGAAACGTCTGAAACAGTCTACGCTTTGATCGTTCCCTGGAAGACCAGTAGTAGTTTCCGATGCACATCTGCAGGCAATCTGTAATCTGTGGACCTTCAGAGTGTTGATGAAAGACAGAAATTGCATCAGCAATTAATACAAGAGTCACCATCCGCACTTTCCTAGAAAGGGATTAATGTCTCAAACAGTCTACGTTTCGATCGTTCCCTGGAAGACCATTAGTAGTTTCAGATGCACATCTGGAGGCATTCTGTAATCTGTGGACTATCAGAGTGTTGTTGAAACACAGAAATTGCATCGGGATTGAATACAACAGTCACCATGCGCAATTTCCTCCAAGGGAGTAATGTCTCAAACAGTCTACGCTTTGATCGTTCCCTGGTAGACCAGTAGTAGTTTCAGATTCACTTCTGGAGGCATTCTGGTAACTGTGGACTATCAGAGTGTTGATGAAACACAGAAATTGCATCGGGATTGAATACAACTGTCACCATGCTCAGTTTCCTCCATGTGAGTAATGTCTCAAAGAGTCTACGCTTTTTTCGTTCCCTGGAAGACCAGTAGTAGACTCCGATGCACATCTGGAGGCATTCTGTAATCTGTGGACTATCAGAGTGTTGTTGAAACACAGAAATTGTATCGGGATTGAAAACAACAGTCCCCATGCGCACTTTCCCCTATGGGAGTAATTCTCAAGGGTCTACGTTTTGGTCGTTTCCGGGAAGACTAGTAGTAGCTTCCGATGCACATCTCGAGGCATTCTGTAATCTGTGGACTATCAGAGTTTTGATGAAACACAGAAACTGCATCGGGATTGAATACAACAGTCACCATGCGCACTTTCCTCCATGGGAGTAATGTCTCAAGTAGTCTAGGCTTTGATCGTCCCTGGAAGACCAGTAGTAGTTTCCGATGCACATCTGGAGGCATTCTGTAATCTGTGGACCTTCAAAGTGTTGATAAAACACAGAACTTCCATGGGGATTGAATACAACAGTCACCATGCGCACTTTACTCCATGGGAGTAATGTCTCAAACAGTCTACGCTTTGATCGTTCCCTGGAACACCAGTAGTAGATTCCGATGCACATCTGGAGGCATTCTGTAATCTGTGGACCTTCAAAGTGTTGTTGAAACACAGAAATTGCATCGGTATTGGATACAACAGTCACCATCCGCACTTTCCACCAAGGGAGTAATTCTCAAACAGTCTACGCTTTGATCGTTCCCTGGAAGACCAATAGTAGATTGCGATGCACATCTGGAGGCAATCTGTAATCTGTGGACAGTCACCATGCGCACTTTCCTCCATGGGAGTAATGTGTGAAACAGTCTAAGCTTTGATCGTTCCCAGGAAGACCAGTAGTAGTTTCCGATGAACATCTGCAGACAATCTGTAATCTGTGGACCATCATAGTGTTGATGAGACTTAGAAATTGCATCGGGATTGAATACAACAGTCACCATCCGCACTTTCCCCCATGGGAGAAACGTCTGAAACGGTCTACGCTTTGATCGTTCCCTGGAAGACCAGTAGTAGTTTCCGATGCACATCCTGAGGCATTCTGTAATCTGTGGACATTCAAAGTGTTGATGAAACACAGAAATTGCATCGGGATTGAATACAACAGTCACCATGCACACTTTCTTCCATGGGGGTAATGTATGAAACAGTCTACGCTTTGATCCTTCCCTGGAAAACCAGTAGTAGATTCCGATGCACATCTGGAGGCAATCTGTAATCTGTGGACCTTCAGAGTGTTGATGAAACACAGAAATTGGATCAGGAATGAATACAACAGTCACCATCCGCCCTTTCCACCATGGGAGTAATGTCTGAAACAGACTACGGTTTGATCGTTCCCAAGAAGACCAGTAGTAGTTTCTGATGCACATCTGGAGGCATTCTGTAGTCTGTTGACCTTCAGAGTGTTGATAAAACACGGAAATTGCATCGGGATTGAATACAACAGTCACCATGCGCACTTTCCTCCAAGGGAGTATTGTCTCAAACAGTCTACGCTTTGATCGTTTCCTGGAAGACCAGTAAGAGTTTCCGATGCACATCTGGAGTCATTCTGTAATCTGTGGACTATCAGAGTGTTGATATAACACAGAAATTGCATCGGGATTGAATAAAACAGTCACCATTCGCACTTTCCTCCATGGGGGAAATGTCTCAAGCAGTCTACGCATCGATCGTTCCCTGGAAGACCAGTAGTAGTTTCAGATTCACTTCTGGAGGCATTCTGGTAACTGTGGACTATCAGAGTGTTGATGAAACACAGAAATTGCATCGGGATTGAATACAACTGTCACCATGCTCAGTTTCCTCCATGTGAGTAATGTCTCAAAGAGTCTACGCTTTTTTCGTTCCCTGGAAGACCAGTAGTAGACTCCGATGCACATCTGGAGGCATTCTGTAATCTGTGGACTATCAGAGTGTTGTTGAAACACAGAAATTGTATCAGGATTGAAAACAACAGTCCCCATGCGCACTTTCCCCTATGGGAGTAATTCTCAAAGAGTCTACGTTTTGATCGTTTCCGGGAAGACTAGTAGTAGCTTCCGATGCACATCTCGAGGCATTCTGTAATCTGTGGACTATCAGAGTTTTGATGAAACACAGAAGCTGCATCGTTATTGAATACAACAGTCACCATGCGCACTTTCCTCCATGGGAGTAATGTCTCAAGTAGTTTAGTCTTTGATCGTCCCTGGAAGACCAGTAGTAGTTTCCGATGCACATCTGGAGGCATTCTGTAATCTGTGGACCTTCAAAGTGTTGATAAAACACAGAACTTGCATGGGGATTGAATACAACAGTCACCATGCGCACTTTACTCCATGGGAGTAACGTCTCAAACAGTCTACGCTTTGATCGTTCCCTGGAACACCAGTAGTAGATTCCGATGCACATCTGGAGGCATTCTGTAATCTGTGGACCTTCAAAGTGTTGTTGAAACACAGAAATTGCATCGGTATTGGATACAACAGTCACCATCCGCACTTTCCACCAAGGGAGTAATTCTCAAACAGTCTACGCTTTGATCGTTCCCTGGAACACCAATAGTAGATTGCGATGCACATCTGGAGGCAATCTGTAATCTGTGGACAGTCACCATGCGCACCTTCCTCCATGGGAGTAATGTGTGAAACAGTCTAAGCTTTGATCGTTCCCAGGAAGACCAGTAGTAGTTTCCGATGAACATCTGCAGACAATCTGTAATCTGTGGACTATCATAGTGTTGATGAGACTTAGAAATTGCATCGGGATTGAATACAACAGTCACCATCCGCTCTTTCCCCCATGGGAGAAACGTCTGAAACTGTCTACGCCTTGATCGTTCCCTGGAAGACCAGTAGTAGTTTCCGAAGCACATCCTGAGGCATTCTGTAATCTGTGGACATTCAAAGTGTTGATGAAACACAGAAATTGCATCGGGATTGAATACAACAGTCACCATGAACACTTTCTTCCATGGGGGTAATGTATGAAACAGTCTACGCTTTGATCCTTCCCTGGAAAACCAGTAGTAGATTCCGATGCACATCTGGAGGCAATCTGTAATCTGTGGACCTTCAGAGTGTTGATGAAACACAGAAATTGGATCAGGAATGAATACAACAGTCACCATCCGCACTTTCCACCATGGGAGTAATGTCTGAAACAGTCTACGGTTTGATCGTTCCCAAGAAGACCAGTAGTAGTTTCTGATGCACATCTGGAGGCATTCTGTAGTCTGTTGACCTTCAGAGTGTTGATAAAACACGGAAATTGCATCGGGATTGAATACATCAGTCACCATGCGCACTTTCCTCCAAGGGAGTATTGTCTCAAACAGTCTACGCTTTGATCGTTTCCTGGAAGACCAGTAAGAGTTTCCGATGCACATCTGGAGTCATTCTGTAATCTGTGGACTATCAGAGTGTTGATATAACACAGAAATTGCATCGGGATTGAATAAAACAGTCACCATTCGCACTTTCCTCCATGGGGGAAATGTCTCAAGCAGTCTACGCATCGATCGTTCCCTGGAAGACCAGTAGTAGTTTCAGATGCACATCTGGAGACAGTCTGGAAGCTGTGGACTATCAGAGTGTTGTTGAAACACAGAAATTGCATCGGGATTAAATACAACAGTCACCATGAGCACTTCCCTCCATGGGAGTAATGTCTCATACAGTGTACGCTTTTATCGTTCCGTGGAAGACCAGTAGCAGTTTCCGATGCACATCTGGAGGCATTCTGTAATCTGTGGACCTTCAAAGTGTTGTTGAAACACAGAAATTGCATCGGTATTGGATACAACAGTCACTATCCGCTCTTTCCTCCATGGGAGTAATTCTCAAACAGTCTACGCTTTGATCGTTCCCTGGAAGACCAATAGTAGTTTCCGATGCATATCTGGAGGCAATCTGTAATCTGTGGACTATCAGAGTGTTGATGAAACACAGAAATTGCATGGCGATTGATTACAACTGTCACAATGCGCACTTTCCTCCATGGGAGTAATGTCTGAAACAGTCTAAGCCTCGATCGTTCCCAGGAAGACCAGTAGTAGTTTCCGGTGAACATCTGGAGACAATCTGTAATCTGTGGACTATCATAGTGTTGATGAAACTTAGAAATAGCATCGGGATTGAATACAACAGTCACCATCCGCTCTTTCCTCCATGGGAAAAACGTCTGAAACAGTCTACGCTTTGACCGTTACCTGGAAGTCCAGTAGTAGTTTCAGATGCACATCTGGAGGCATTCTGTAATCTGTGGACCTTCAAAGTGTTGATGAAACACAGAAATTGCATCGGGATTGAATACAACAGTCACCATGCACACTTTTCTCCATGGGAGTAATGTATGAAACAGTCTACGCTTTGATCGTTCCCTGGAAGACCAGTAGTAGTTTCCGATGCACATCTGCAGGCAATCTGTAATCTGTGGACCTTCGGAGTGTTGATGAAGCACAGAAATTTCATCAGGAATTAAAACAACAGTCACCATCCGCACTTTCCTAGAAAGGGATTAATGTCTCAAACAGTCTACGCTTTGATCGTTTCCTGGAAGACCAGTAGTAGTTTCCGATGCACATCTGGAGGCATTCTGTAATCTGTGGACTATCAGAGTGTTGATATAACACAGAAATTGCATCGGGATTGAATACAACAGTCACCATTCGCACTTTCCTCCATGGGAGTACTGTCTCAAACAGTCTACGTTTCGATCGTTCCCTGGAAGACCAGTAGTAGATTCAAATGCACATCTGGAGGCATTCTGTAATCTGTGGACTATCAGAGTGTTGTTGAAACACAGAAATTGCATCGGGATTGAATACAACAGTCAGCATGCGCACTTTCCTCCATGGGAGTACTGTCTCAAACAGTCTACGCTTTGATCGTTCCCTGGAAAACCAGTAGTAGTTTCAGATGCACATCTGGAGGCATTCCGGAAACTGTGGACTATCAGAGTGTTGATGAAACACAGAAATTCATCGGGATTGAATACAAAAGTCACCATGTGCACTTTCCTCCATGGGAGTAATGTCTCAAACAGTCTACGCTTTGACCGTTCCCTGGAAGACCAGTAATAGTTTCCGATGCTTATCTGGAGGCATTCTGTAATCTGTGGACCTTAAAAGTGTTGATGAAACACAGAAATTGCTTCGGGATTGAATACAACAGTCACCATGCACACTTTCCTCCATGGGAGTAATGTATGAAACAGTCAAAGCTTTGATCGTTCCCTGGAAGACCAGTAGTAGTTTCCGATGCACATCTGGAGGCAATCTGTAATCTGTGGACCTTCAAAGTGTTGATGAAACACAGAAATTGCATCAGGAATGAATACAACAGTCACCATCCGCACTTTCCTCCATGGGAGTAATGTCTGAAACAGTCTACGGTTTGATCGTTCCCAGGAAGACCAGTAGTAGTTTCCGATGCACATTTGGAGGCATTCTGTAGTCTGTTGACCTTCAGAGTGTTGATAAAACACAGAAATTGCATGTGGATTGAATACAACAGTCGCCATGCAAACTTTCCTCCAAGGGAGTAATGTCTCAAACAGTCTACGCTATGATCGTTTCCTGGAAGACCAGTAGTAGTTTCCGATGCACATCTGGAGGCATTCTGTAATCTGTGGACTATCAGAGCGTTGATGTAACACAGAAATTGCATCGGGATTGAATAAAACAGTCACCATACGCACTTTCCTCCATGGGAGTAATGTCTCATACATTGTACGCTTTGATCGTTTCCTGGAAGACCAGTAGTAGTTTCCGATGCACATCTGGAGGCATTCTGTAATCTGTGGACTTTCAAAGTGTTGTTTAAACACAGAAATTGCATCGGTATTGGATACTACAGTCACTATCCGCTCTTTCCTCCATGGGAGTAATTCTCAAACAGTCTACGCTTTGATCGTTCCCTGGAAGACCAATAGTAGATTCCGATGCACATCTGGAGGCAATCTGTAATCTGTGGACTATCAGAGTGTTGATGAAACACAGAAATTGCATCAGGAATGAATACAACAGTCACCATCCGCACTTTCCTAGAAAGGGCTTAATGGCTCAAACAGTCTACGCTTTGATCGTTTCCTGGAAGACCAGTAGTAGTTTCCGATGCACATCTGGAGGCATTCTGTAATCTGTGGACTATCAGAGTGTTGATATAACACAGAAATTGCATCGGGATTGAATACAACAGTCACCATTCGCACTTTCCTCCATCGGAGTAGTGTCTCAAACAGTCTACGCTTCGATCGTTCCCTGGAAGACCAGTAGTAGTTTCAGATGCACATCTGGAGGCATTCTGTAATCTGTGGACTATCAGAGTGTTGTTGAAACACAGAAATTGCATCGGGATTGAATACAACAGTCACCATGCGCACTTTCCTCCAAGGGAGTAATGTCTCAAAGAGTCTACGTTTTGATCGTACCCAGGTAGACCAGTAGTAGTTTCAGATTCACATCTGGAGGCATTCTGGTAACTGTGGACTATCAGAGTGTTGATGAAACACAGAAATTGCATCGGCATTGAATACAACAGTCACCGTGCTCAGTTTCCTCCATGGGAGTAATGTCTCAAAGAGTCTACGGTTTTGTCGTTCCCTGGAAGACCAGTAGTAGACTCCGATGAATATCTGGAGGCATTCTGTAATCTGTGGACCTTCAAAGTTTTGATGAAACACAGAAATTGCATCGGGATTGAATACAACAGTCACCATGCGCACTTACCTCCATGGGAGTAATGTATGAAACAGTCTACCCTTTGTTCGTTCCCTGGAATACCAGTAGTAGTTTCCGATGCACATCTGGAGGCAATCTGTAATCTTTGGACTATCAGAGTGTTGATGAAACACAGAAATTCCTTCGGGATTGATTACAACAGTCACCATGCGCACTTTCCTCCATGGGAGTAATTCTCAAACAGTCTACGCTTTGATCTTTCCCTGGAAGACCAATAGTAGATTCCGATGCACATCTGGAGGCAATCAGTAATCTGTGGACTATCAGAGTGTTGATGAAACACAGAAATTGCATCGGGATTGAAAACAACAGTCCCCATGCGCACTTTCCCCTATGGGAGTAATTCTCAAAGAGTCTACGTTTTGATCGTTTCTGGGAAGACTAGTAGTAGCTTCCTATGCACATCTCGAGGCATTCTGTAATCTGTGGACTATCAGAGTTTTGATGAAACACAGAAATTGCATCGGGATTGAATACAACTGTCACCATGCGCACTTTCCTATATGGGGTAATGTCTCAAACAGTCTACGTTTTGATCGTTCCCTGGAAGACAAGTAGTAGTTTCCGATGCACATCTGGAGGCATTCTGTAATCTGTGGACTATCAGAGTGTTGTTGAAACACAGAAATTGCATAGAGATTGAATACAACAGTTACCACACGCACTTTCCTCCATGGGAGTAATGTCTCAAACAGTCGACGCTTCGATCGTTCCCTGGAAGATCAGTAGTTCTTTCAGATGCACATCTGGAGACATTCTGGAAACTGTGGACTATCAGAGTGTTGTTGAAACACAGAAATTGCATCGTTATTGAATACAACAGTCCCTATGCGCACTTTCCTATATGGGAGTAATTCTCAAAGAGTCTACGTTTTGATCGTTTTCGGGAAGACTAGTAGTAACTTCCGATGCACATCTGGAGGCATTCTGTAATCTGTGGACTATCAGAGTGTTGATGAAACACAGAAATTGCATCGCGATTGATTACAACAGTCACAATGCGCACTTTCCTATATGGGAGTAATGTCTGAAACAGTCTAAGCTTTGATCATTCCCAGGAAGACCAGTAGTAGTTTCCGATGAACATCTGGAGAGAATCTGTAATCTGAGGACTATCATAGTGTTGATGAAACTTAGAAATTGCATCGGGATTGAATACAACAGTCACCATCAGCACTTTCCTCCATGGGAGTAATGTCTCAAACTGTCATCGCTTTGATCGTTCCCTAAAGACCAGTAGTAGTTTCCGATGCACATCCGGAGGACTTCAGTAATCAGTGGACTATCTGAGTTTTTATTGAAACACAGAAATTGCATCGGGATTGAATACAACTGTCACCATGCGCAGTTTCCTATATGGCAGTAATGTCTCAAACAGTCTACGTTTTGATCGTTCCCTGGAAGACCAGTAGTAGTTTCCGATGCACATCTGGAGGCAAATTGTAATCTGTGGACCTTCAGAGTGTTAATGAAACACAGAAATTGCATCAGAAATGAATACAACAGTCACCATCCGCACTTTCCTAGAAAGGGATTAATGTCTCAAACAGTCTACGCTTTGATCGTTTCCTGGAAGACCAGTAGTAGTTTCCGATGCACATCTGGAGGCATTCTGTAATCTGTGGACTATCAGAGTGTTGATATAACACAGAAATTGCATCGGGATTTATTACAACAGTCACCATTCGCACTTTCCTCCATGGGAGTAAGGTCTCGAACAGTCTACGCTTCGATCGTTCCCTGGAAGACCAGTAGTAGTTTCAGATGCACATTTGGAGGCATTTTGTAATCTGTGGCCTATCAGAGTGTTGTTGAAACACAGAAATTCCATCGGGATTGAATACAACAGTCACCATGCGCACTTTCCTCCAAGGGAGTAATGTCTCAAACAGTCTACGCTTTGATAGTGCCCTGGTAGACCAGTAGTAGTTTCAGATTCACATCTGGAGGCATTCTGGTAACTGTGGACTATCAGAGTGTTGATGAAAGAAAGAAATTGCATCGGGATTGAATACAACAGTCACCATGCGCACTTTACTCCATGGGAGTAATGTCTCAAACAGTCTACGCTTTGATCTTTCCCTGGAAGATCAGTAGTAGTTTCAGATGCACATCTGGAGGCATTCCGGAAACTGTGGACTATCAGAGTGTTGATGAAACACAGAAATTGCATCGGGATTGAATACAACAGTCACCATGTGCACTTTCCTCCATTCGAGTAATGTCTCAAACAGTCTACGCTTTGACCGTTCCCTGGAAGACCAGTAATAGTTTCAGATGCTCATCTGGAGGCATTCTGTAATATGTGGACCTTCAAAGTGTTGATGAAACACAGAAATTGCATCGGGATTGAATACAACTGTCACATTGCGCAATTTCCTCCATGGGACTAATGTCTCAAAGAGTCTACACTTTGAACGTTCCCTGGAAGACCAGTAGTAGTTTCAGATGCATATCTGGAGGACTTCAGTAATCAGTGGACTATCTGAGTTTTTATTGAAACACAGACATTGCAACAGGATTGAATACAACTGTCACCATGCGCACTTTCCTCCATGGGAGTAATATCTCAAACACTCTACGTTTTGATCGTTCCCTGGAAGACCAGTAGTAGTTTCCGATGCACATCTTTAGGCATTCTGTAATCTGTGGACTATCAGAGTGTTGTTGAAACACAGAAATTTCATAGAGATTGAATACAACAGTTACCACGCGCACTTTCCTCCATGGGAGTTATGTCTCAAACAGTCTACGATTTGATAGTTCCCTGGAATACCAGTAGTTGTTTCCGATGCATATCTGGAGGCATTCTGTAATCTGTGGACCTTCAAAGTGTTGATGAAACACAGAAATTGCATCTTGATTGAATACAACAGTCACCATGCACACTTTCCTCCATGGGAGTAATGTATAAACAGTCACCGCTTTGATCGTTCCCTGGAAGACCAGTAGTAGTTTCCGATGCACATCTGGAGGCAAACTGTAATCTGTGGACCTTCAAAGTGTCGATGAAACACAGAAATTGCATCAGTCATGAAAGCAACAGTCACCATCCTCACTTTACTCCATGGGAGTAATATCTGAAACAGTCTACGGTTTGATCGTTCCCAGGAAGACCAGTAGTAGTTTCCGATGCACATCTGAAGGATTTCTGTAGTCTGTTGACCTTCGGAGTGTTGATAAAACACAGAAATTGCATCGGGATTGAATACAACAGTTACCACGCGCACTTTCCTCCAGGGGAGTTATGTCTCAAACAGTCTACGATTTGATCGTTCCCTGGAAGACCAGTAGTAGTTTCCGATGCACATCTGGAGGCATTCTGTAATCTGTGGACCGTCAAAGTGTTGTTGAAACACAGAAATTGCATCGGGATTGAATACAACAGTCACCATGCACACTTTCCTCTATGGGAGTAACGTATGAAACAGTCACCGCTTTGATCGTTTCCTGGAAGACCAGTAGTAGTTTCCGATCCACATCTGGGGGCAATCTGTAATCTGTGGACCTTCAAAATGTTGTTGTAACACAGAAATTGCATCGGGATTGAATACAACAGTCACCATGCGCACTTTCCTCCATGGGAGTAATGTCTCAAACAGTCTACGTTTTGACCGTTCCCTGGAAGACCAGTAATAATTTCCGATGTTCATCTGAGGGCATTCTGTAATCTGTGGACCTTCAAAGTGTTGATGAAACACAGAAATTGCATCGGGATTGAATACAACAGTCACATTGCGCAATTTCCTCCATGGGACTAATGTCTCACAGAGTCTACACTTTGATCGTTCCCTGGAAGACCAATAGTAGGTTCATATGCACATCTAGAGGCATTCTGGAAACTGTGGACTATCAGAGTGTTGATATAACACAGAAATTGCATCGGGATTGAATACAACAGCCAGCACTCGCATTTTCCTCCATGGGAGTAATGTCTCACTCAGTCTACGCTTCGATCGTTACCTGGAAGACCGGTAGTAGTTTCAGATGCACATCTGGAGGCATTCTGTAATCTGTGGACCTTCAAAGTGTTAATGAAACACAGAACTTGCATCGGAATTGAATACAACTGTCACCATGCGCACTTTACTCCATGGGAGTAATGTCTCAAACAGTCTACGCTTTGATCGTTCCCTGGAAGACCAGTAGTAGTTTCAGATGCACATCTGGAGGCATTCCGGACACTGTGGACTATCAGAGTGTTGATGAAACACAGAAATTGCATCGGGATTGAATACAACAGTCACCATGCGCACTTTTCTCCATGGGAGTAATGTCTCAAACAGTCTACGCTTTGACCGTTCACTGGAAGACCAGTAATAGTTTCCGATGTTCATCTGGAGGCATTCTGTAATCTGTGGACCTTCAAAGTGTTGATGAAACACAGAAATTGCATCGGGATTGAATACAACAGTCACATTGCGCAATTTCCTCCACGGGACTAATGTCTCACAGAGTCTACACTTTGATCGTTCCCTGGAAGACCAGTAGTAGGTTCAGATGCACATCTGGAGGCATTCTGGAAACTGTGGACTGTCAGAGTGTTTATGAAACACAGAAATTGCATCGGGATTGAATACAACAGTCACCATCCGCTCTTCCCTCCATGGGAATAACGTCTGAAACAGTCTACGCTTTGATCGTTCCCTGGAAGACCAGTAGTAGTTTCCGATGCACATCTGGATGCAATCTGTAATCTGTGGACCTTCAAAGTGTTGAAAAACACAGAAATTGCATCAGGAATGAATACAACAGTCACCATGCGCACTTTCCTCCATGGGAGTAATGTATGAAACAGTCACCGCTTTGATCGTTTCCTGGAAGACCAGTAGTAGTTTCCAATCCACATCTGGAGGCAATCTGTAATCTGTGGACCTTCAAAGTGTTGTTGTAACACAGAAATTGCATCGGGATTGAATACAACAGTCACCATGCGCAATTTCCTCCATGGGAGTAATGTCTCAAAGAGTCTACACTTTGATCGTTCCCTGGAAGACCAGGAGTAGTTTCCGATGCACATCTGGAGGCATTCTGGAAACTGTGGACTATCAGAGTGTTTATGAAATACAGAAATTGCATCGGGATTGAATACAACAGTCAGCATGCGCACTTTCCTCCATGGGAGTAATGTCTCAAACTGTCATCGCTTTGATCGTTCCTTAAAGACCAGTAGTAGTTTCCGATGCACATCTGAAGGACTTCAGTAATCAGTGGACTATCTGAGTGTTGATGAAACACAGAAATTGCATCGGGATTGAAAACAACAGTCCCCATGCGCACTTTCCCCTATGGGAGTAATTCTCAAGGAGTCTACGTTTTGATCGTTTGCGGGAAGACTAGTAGTAGCTTCCGATGCACATCTCGAGGCATTCTGTAATCTGTGGACTATCAGAGTTCTGATGAAACACAGAAATTGCATCGGGATTGAATACAACAGTCACCATGCGCACTTTCCTCCATGGGAGTAATGTCTCAAGTAGTCTAGGTTTTGATCGTCCCTGGAAGACCAGTATTAGTTTCAGATGCACATCTGGAGGCATTCCGGAAACTGTGGACTATCAGAGTGTTGATGAAACACAGAAATTGCATCGGGATTGAATACAACAGTCACATTGCGCACTTTCCTCCATGGGAGTAATGTCTCAAACTATCATCGCTTTGATCGTTCCCCAAAGACCAGTAGTAGTTTCCGATGCACATCTGGAGGACTTCAGTAATCAGTGGACTATATGAGTTTTTATTGAAACACAGAAATTGCATCAAGATTGAATACAACTGTCACCATGCGCACTTTCCTCCATGGGAGTAATATCACAAACAGTCTACGTTTTGATCGTTCCCTGGAAGACAAGTAGTAGTTTCCGATGCACATCTGGAGGCATTCTGAAATCTGTGGACTATCAGACTGTTGTTGAAACACAGAAATTGCATAGAGATTGAATACTACAGTTACCACGCGCACTTTCCTCCATGGGAGTTATGTCTCAAACAGTCTACGATTTGATCGTTCCCTGGAAGACCAGTAGTAGTTTCCGATGCACATCTGGAGGCAATCTGTAATCTGTGGACCTTCAAAGTGTTGATGAAACACAGAAATTGCATCAGGAATGAATACCACAGTCACCATTCGCACTTCCCTCCATGGGAGTAAAGTCTGAAACAGTCTACGGTTTGATCGTTCCCAGGAAGACCAGTAGTAGTTTCCGATGCACATTTGGAGACATTCTGTAGTCTGTTGACCTTCAGTGTGTTGATAAAACTCAGAAATTTCATCGGAATTGAATACAACAGTCACCATGCACACTTTACTCCATGGGAGTAATGTGTCAAACAGTCTACGCTTTGATCGTTCTCTGGAAGACCAGTAATAGTTTCCGATGCTCATCTGGAGGCATTCTGTAATCTGTGGACCTTCAAAGTGTTGATGAAACACAGAAATTGCATCGGGATTGAATACAACAGTCACATTGCGCAATTTTCTCCATGGGACTAATGTCTCAATGAGTCTACACTTTGATCGTTCCCTGGAAGACCAGTAGTAGTTTCAGATGCACATCTGGAGGCATTCTGGAAACTGTGGACTATCAGAGTGTTTATGAAACACAGAAATTGCATCTGGATTAAATACAGCAGTCACCATGCGCACTTTCCTCCATGGGAGTAATGTCTCAAACTGTCATCGCTTTTATCGTTCCATAAAGACCAGTAGTAGTTTCCGATGCACATCCGGAGGACTTCAGTAATCAGTGGACTATCTGAGTTTTTATTGAAACACAGAAATTGCTTCGGGATTGAATACAACTGTCACCATGCGCACTTTCCTCCATGGGAGTAATGTCTCAAACAGTCTACGTTTTGATCATTCCCTGGAAGACCAGTAGTAGTTTCCGATGCACATCTGGAGGCATTCTGTAATCTGTGGACTATCAGAGGGTTGTTGAAACACAGAAATTGCATAGAGATTGAATACAACAGTTACCACGCGCACTTTCCTCCATGGGAGTTATGTCTCAAACAGTCTACGATTTGATCGTTCCCTGGAAGACCAGTAGTAGTTTCCGATGCACATCTGGAGGCAATCTGTAATCTGTGGACCTTCAAAGTGTTGATGAAACACAGAAATTGCATCAGGAATGAATACCACAGTCACCATTCGCACTTCCCTCCATGGGAGTAAAGTCTGAAACAGTCTACGGTTTGATCGTTCCCAGGAAGACCAGTAGTAGTTTCCGATGCACATTTGGAGACATTCTGTAGTCTGTTGACCTTCAGTGTGTTGATAAAACTCAGAAATTTCATCGGAATTGAATACAACAGTCACCATGCACACTTTACTCCATGGGAGTAATGTGTCAAACAGTCTACGCTTTGATCGTTCCCTGGAAGACCAGTAGTAGTTTCAGATGCACATCTGGAGGCATTCCGGAAACTGTGGACTATCAGAGTGTTGATGAAACACAGAAATTGCATCGGGATTGAATACAACAGCCACCATGTGCACTTTCCTCCATGGGAGTAATGTCTCAAACAGTCTACGCTTTGACCGTTCTCTGGAAGACCAGTAATAGGTTCCGATGCTCATCTGGAGGCATTCTGTAATCTGTGGACCTTCAAATTGTTGATGAAACACAGAAATTGCATCGGGATTGAATACAACAGTCACATTGCGCAATTTTCTCCATGGGACTAATGTCTCAAAGAGTCTACACTTTGATCGTTCCCTGGAAGACCAGTAGTAGTTTCAGATGCACATCTGGAGGCATTCTGGAAACTGTGGACTATCAGAGTGTTTATGAAACACAGAAATTGCATCTGGATTAAATACAACAGTCACCATGCGCACTTCCCTCCATGGGAGTAATGTCTCAAACTGTCATCGCTTTGATCGTTCCCTAAAGACCAGTAGTAGTTTCCGATGCACATCCGGAGGACTTCAGTAATCAGTGGACTATCTGAGTTTTTATTGAAACACAGAAATTGCATCGGGAATGAATACAACTGTCACCATGCGCACTTTCCTCCATGGGAGTAATGTCTCAAACAGTCTACGTTTTGATCGTTCCCTGGAAGACCAGTAGTAGTTTCCGATGCACATCTGGAGGCATTCTGTAATCTGTGGACTATCAGAGTGTTGTTGAAACACAGAAATTGCATAGAGATTGAATACAACAGTTACCACGCACAGTTTCCTCCATGGGAGTTATGTCTCAAACAGTCTACGATTTGATCGTTCCCTGGAAGACCAGTAGTAGTTTCCGATGCACATCTGGAGGCATTCTGTAATCTGTGGACCTTCAAAGTGTTGATGAAACACAGATATTGCATAGGGATTGAATACAACAGTCACCATGCACACTTTCCTCCATGGGAGTAATGTATGAAACAGTCACCGCTTTGATCGTTCCCTGGAAGACCAGTAGTAGTTTCCGATGCACATCTGGAGGCATTCTGTAATCTGTGGACTATCAGAGTGTTGCTGTAACACAGAAATTGCATCGGGATTGAATACAACAGTCACCATGCGCACTTTCCTCCATGGGAGTAATGTCTCAAACAGTCTACGCTTCGATCGTTCTCTGGAAGACCAGTAGCAGTTTCAGATGCACATATGGAGACATTCTGGAAACTGTGGACTATCAGACCGTTGATGAAACACAGAAATTGCTTCGGGATTGAATACAACAGTCACCATGCGCAATTTCCTCCATGGGAGTAATGTCTCAAAGACTCTACACATTGATCGTTCCCTGGAAGACCAGTAGTAGTTTCAGATGCACATCTGGAGGTATTCTGGAAACTGTGGACTATCAGAGTGTTTATGAAACACAGAAATTGAATCTGGATTAAATACAACAGTCACCATGCGCACTTTACTCCATGGGAGTAATGTCTCAAACTGTCATCGCTTTGATCGTTCCCTAAAGACCAGAAGTAGTTTCCGATGCACATCCGGAGGACTTCAGTAATCAGTGGACTATCTGAGTTTTTATTGAAACACAGATATTACATCGGGATTGAATACAACTGTCACCATGAGCACTTTCCTCCATGGCAGTAATGTCTCAAACAGTCTACGTTTTGATCGTTCCCTGGAAGACCAGTAGTAGTTTCCGATGCACATCTGGAGGCATTCTGTAATCTGTGGACTATCAGAGTGTTGTTCAAACACAGAAATTGCATAGAGATTGAATACAACAGTTACCACGCGCACTTTACTCCATGGGAGTTATGTCTCAAACAGTCTACGATTTGATCGTTCCCTGGAAGACCAGTAGTAGTTTCCGATGCACATCTGGAGGCATTCTGTAATCTGTGGACCTTCAAAGTGTTGATGAAACACAGAAATTGCATAGGGATTGAATACAACAGTCACCATGCACACTTTCCTCCATGGGAGTAATGTATGAATCAGTCACCGCTTTGATCGTTCCCTGGAAGACCAGTAGTAGTTTCCGATGCACATCTGGAGGCATTCTGTAATCTGTGGACTATCAGAGTGTTGATGTAACACAGAAATTGCATCGGGATTGAATACAACAGACACCATGCGCACTTTCCTCCATGGGAGTAATGTCTCAAACAGTCTACGCTTCGATCGTTCTCTGGAATACCAGTAGTAGTTTCAGATGCACATCTGAAGACATTCTGGAAACTGTGGACTATCAGACCGTTGATGAAACACAGATATTGCTTCGGGATTGAATACAACAGTCACCATGCGCAATTTCCTCCATGGGAGTAATGTCTCAAAGAGTCTACACTTTGATCGTTCACTGGAAGACCAGTAGTAGTTTCAGATGCACATCTGGAGGCATTCTGGAAACTGTTGACTATCAGAGTGTTTATGAAACACAGAAATTGCATCGGGATTGAATACAACTGTCACCATGCGCACTTTCCTCCATGGGAGTAATGTCTCAAACTGTCATCGCTTTGATCGTTCCCTAAAGACCAGTAGTAGTTTCCGATGGACATCTGGAGGACTTCAGTAATCAGTGGACTATCTGAGTGCTGATGAAACACAGAAATTGCATCGGGATTGAATACAACTGTCACCATGCGCACTTTCCTCCATGGGAGTAATGTCTCAAACAGTCTACGTTTTGATCGTTCCCTGGAAGACCAGTAGCAGTTTCCGATGCACATCTGGAGGCATTCTGTAATCTGTGGACTATCAGAGTGTTGTAGAAACACAGAACTTGCATAGAGATTGAATACAACAGTTACCACGCGCACTTTCCTCCTTGGGAGTTATGTCTCAAACAGTCTACGATTTGATCGTTCCCTGGAAGACCAGTAGTAGTTTCCGATGCACATCTGGAGGCATTCTGTAATCTGTGGACCTTCAAAGTGTTGATGAAACACAGAGATTGCATCGGGATTGAATACAACAGTCACCATGCACACTTTCCTCCATGGGAGTAATGTATGAAACAGTTACCGCTTTGATCGTTCCCTGGAAGACCAGTAGTAGTTTTCGATGCACATCTGGAGGCAATCTGTAATCCGTGGACCTTCAAAGTGTTGATGAAACACAGAAATTGCATCAGGAATGAATACAACAGTCACCATCCGCCCTTTCCTCCATGGGAGTAATGTCTGAAACAGTCTACGGTTTGATCGTTCCCAGGAAGACCAGTAGTAGTTTCCGATGCACATCTGGAGGCATTCTGTAGTCTTTGGACCTTCAGAGTGTTGATAAGACACAGAAATTGCATCGGGATTGAATACAACAGTCACCATGCGCACTTTCCTCCAAGGGAGTAATGTCTCAAACGGTCTACGCTTTGATCGTTTCCTGGAAGACCAGTAGTAGTTTCCGATGCTCATCTGGAGGCATTCTGTAACCTGTGGACTATCAGAGTGTTGATGTAACACAGAAATTGCTTCGGGATTGAATACAACCGTCACAATGCGCACTTTCCTCCATGGGAGTAATGTCTGAAACAGTCTACGGTTTGATCGTTCCCAGGAAGACCAGTAGTAGTTTCCGATGCACATCTGGAGGCATTCTGTAGTCTTTTGACCTTCAGAGTGTTGATAAGACACAGAAATTGCATCGGGATTGAATACAACAGTCACCATGCGCACTTTCCTCCATGTGAGTAATGTCTCAAACAGTCTACGTTTTGATCGTTTCCGGGAAGACTAGTAGTAGCTTCCGATGCACATCTGGAGGCATTCTGTAATCTGTGGACTATCAGAGTGTTGATGTAACTGAGAAATTTCATCGGGATTGAATACAACAGTCCCTATGCGCACTATCCTCCATGGGAGTAATTCTCAAGGAGTCTACGTTTTGATCGTTTCCGGGAAGACTAGTAGTAGCTTCCGATGCACATCTGGAGGCATTCTGTAATCTGTGGACTATCAGAGTTTTGATGAAACACAGAAATTGCATCGGAATTGAATACAACAGTCACCATCCGCTCTTTCCTCCATGGGAGTAATTCTCAAACAGTCTACGATTTGATCGTTCCCTGGAAGACCAGTAGCAGTTTACGTTGCGCATCTGGGGGCATCCTGTAATCTGTGGGCATTCAAAGTGTTGATCAAACACAGAAATTGCATCGGGATTGAATACAACAGTCACCATGCGCACTTTCCTCCATGGGAGTAATGTCTCAAGTAGTCTACGCTTTGATCGTCCCTGGAAGACCAGTAGTAATTTCCGATGCACATCTGGAGGCATTCTGTATTCTGTGGACCTTCAAAGTGTTGATGAAACACAGAAATTGCATCGGATTGAATACAACAGTCACCATGCGCACTTTACTCCATGGGAGTAATGTCTCAAACAGTCTACGCTTTGATCGTTCCCTGGAAGACCAGTAGTAGTTTCAGATGCACATCTGGAAGCATTACGGAAACTAAGGACTATCAGAGTGTTGATGAAACACAGAAATTGCATCGGGATTGAATACAACATTCACTATGCGCACTTTCCTCCATGGGAGTAATGTCTCAAACAGTCTACGATTTGACCGTTTCCTGGAAGACCAGTAATAGTTTCAGATGCACATCTGGAGGCATTCCGGAAACTGTGGACTATCAGAGTGTTGATGAAACACAGAAATTGCATCGGGATTGAATACAACAGTCACCATGTGCACTTTCCTCCATGGGAGTAATGTCTCAAACAGTCTACGCTTTCACCGTTCTCTGGAAGACCAGTAATTGGTTCCGATGCTCATCTGGAGGCATTCTGTAATATGTGGACCTTTAAAGTGTTGATGAAACACAGAAATTGCATCGGGATTGAATACAACAGTCACATTGCGCAATTTTCTCCATGGGACTAATGTCTCAAAGAGTCTACACTTTGATCGTTCCCTGGAAGACCAGTAGTAGTTTCAGATGCACATCTGGAGGCATTCTGGAAACTGTGGACTATCAGAGTGTTTATGAAACACAGAAATTGCATCTGGATTAAATACAACAGTCACCATGCGCACTTTCCTCCATGGGAGTAATGTCTCAAACTGTCATCGCTTTGATCGTTCCCTGAAGACCAGTAGTAGTTATAGATGCACATCCGGAGGACTTCAGTAATCAGTGGACTATCTGAGTTTTTATTGAAAGACAGAAATTGCATCGGGAATGAATACAACTGTCACCATGCGCACTTTCCTCCATGGGAGTAATGTCTCAAACAGTCTACGTTTTGATCGTTCCCTGGAAGACCAGTAGTAGTTTCCGATGCACAACTGGAGGCGTTCTGTAATCTGTGGACTATCAGAGTGTTGTTGAAACACAGAAATTGCATAGAGATTGAATACAACAGTTACCACGCGCACTTTACTCCATGGGAGTTATGTCTCAAACAGTCTACGATTTGATCGTTCCCTGGAAGACCAGTAGTAGTTTCCGATGCACATCTGGAGGCATTCTGTAATCTGTGGACCTTCAAAGTGTTGATGAAACACAGAAATTGCATAGGGATTGAATACAACAGTCACCATGCACACTTTCCTCCATGGGAGTAATGTATGAAACAGTCACCGCTTTGATCGTTCACTGGAAGACCAGTAGTAGTTTCCGATGCACATCTGGAGGCATTCTGTAATCTGTGGACTATCAGAGTGTTGTTGAAACTCAGAAATTGCATAGAGATTGAATACAACAGTTACCACGCGCACTTTACTCCATGGGAGTTATGTCTCAAACAGTCTACGATTTGATCGTTCCCTGGAAGACCAGTAGTAGTTTCCGATGCACATCTGGAGACATTCTGTAGTCTGTTGACCTTCAGTGTGTTGATAAAACACAGAAATTGCATCGGAATTGAATACAACAGTCACCATGCACACTTTACTCCATGGAAGTAATGTCTCAAACAGTCTACGCTTTGATCGTTCCCAGGAAGACCAGTAGTAGTTTCAGATGCACATCTGGAGGCATTCCGGAAACTGTGGACTATCAGAGTGTTGATGAAACACAGAAATTGCATCGGGATTGAATACAACAGTCACCATGTGCACTTTCCTCCATGGGAGTAATGTCTCAAGCAGTCTACGCTTTGACCGTTCTCTGGAAGACCAGTAATAGGTTCCGATGCTCATCTGGAGGCATTCTGTAATATGTGGACCTTCAAAGTGTTGATGAAACACAGAAATTGCATCGGGATTGAATACAACAGGCACATTGCGCAATTTTCTCCATGGGACTAATGTCTCAAAGAGTCTACACTTTGATCGTTCCCTGGAAGACCAGTAGTAGTTTCAGATGCACATCTGGAGGCATTCTGGAAACTGTGGACTATCAGAGTGTTTATGAAACACAGAAATTGCATCTGGATTAAATGCAACATTCACCATGCGCACTTTCCTCCATAGGAGTAATGTCTCAAACTGTCATCGCTTTGATCGTTCCCTGAAGACCAGTAGTAGTTTCAGATGCACATCCGGAGGACTTCAGTAATCAGTGGACTATCTGAGTTTTTATTGAAACACAGAAATTGCAACGGGAATGAATACAACTGTCACCATGCGCACTTTCCTCCATGGGAGTAATGTCTCAAACAGTCTACGTTTTGATCGTTCCCTGGAAGACCAGTAGTAGTTTCCGATGCACATCTGGAGGCATTCTGTAATCTGTGGACTATCAGAGTGTTGTTGAAACACAGAAATTGCATAGAGATTGAATACAACAGTCACCATGCACACTTTCCTCCATGGGAGTAATGTATGAAACAGTCATCGCTTTGATCGTTCCCTGGAAGACCAGTAGTATTTTCCGATGCACATCTGGAGGCATTCTGTAATCTGTGGACTATCAGAGTGTTGATGTAACACAGAAATTGCATCGGGATTGAATACAACAGACACCATGCGCACTTTCCTCCATGGGAGTAATGTCTCAAACAGTCTACGCTTCGATCGTTCTCTGGAAGACCAGTAGTAGTTTCAGATGCACATCTGGAGACATTCTGGAAACTGTGGACTATCAGACCGTTGATGAAACACAGAAATTGCTTCGGGATTGAATACAACAGTCACCATGCGCAATTTCCTCCATGGGAGTAATGTCTCAAAGAGTCTACATTTTGATCGTTCCCTGGAAGACCAGTAGTAGTTTCAGATGCACATCTGGAGGCATTCTGGAAACTGTTGACTATCAGAGTGTTTATGAAACAAAGAAATTGCATCGGGATTGAATACAACTGTCACCATGCGCACTTTCCTCCATGGGAGTAATGTCTCAAACTGTCATCGCTTTGATCGTTCCCTAAAGACCAGTAGTAGTTTCCGATGGACATCTGGAGGACTTCAGTAATCAGTGGACTATCTGAGTTCTGATGAAACACAGAAATTGTATCGGGATTGAATACAACTGTCACCATGCGCACTTTCCTCCATGGGAGTAATGTCTCAAACAGTCTACGTTTTGATCGTTCCCTAGAAGACCAGTAGCAGTTTCCGACGCACATCTGGAGGCATTCTGTAATCTGTGGACTATCAGAGTGTTGTAGAAACACAGAACTTGCATAGAGATTGAATACAACAGTTACCACGCGCACTTTCCTCCTTGGGAGTTATGTCTCAAACAGTCTACGATTTGATCGTTCCCTGGAAGACCAGTAGTAGTTTCCGATGCACATCTGGAGGCATTCTGTAATCTGTGGACCTTCAAAGTGTTGATGAAACACAGAGATTGCATCGGGATTGAATACAACAGTCACCATGCACACTTTCCTCCATGGGAGTAATGTATGAAACAGTTACCGCTTTGATCGTTCCCTGGAAGACCAGTAGTAGTTTCCGATGCACATCTGGAGGCAATCTGTAATCCGTGGACCTTCAAAGTGTTGATGAAACACAGAAATTGCATCAGGAATGAATACAACAGTCACCATCCGCCCTTTCCTCCATGGGAGTAATGTCTGAAACAGTCTACGGTTTGATCGTTCCCAGGAAGACCAGTAGTAGTTTCCGATGCACATCTGGAGGCATTCTGTAGTCTTTTGACCTTCAGAGTGTTGATAAGACACAGAAATTGCATCGGGATTGAATACAACAGTCACCATGCGCACTTTCCTCCAAGGGAGTAATGTCTCAAACAGTCTACGCTTTGATCGTTTCCTGGAAGTCCAGTAGTAGTTTCCGATGCTCATCTGGAGGCATTCTGTAACCTGTGGACTATCAGAGCGTTGATGTAACACAGAAATTGCATCGGGATTGAATACAACCGTCACCATGCGCACTTTCCTCCATGGGAGTAATGTCTCAAACAGTCTACGCTTCGATCGTTCCCTGGAAGACCAGTAGTAGTTTCAGATGCACATCTGGAGACATTCTGGAAACTGTGGACTATCAGAGTGTTGATGAAACACAGAAATTGCATCGGGATTGAATACAACAGTCACCATGCGCACTTTCCTCCATGGGAGTAATGTCTCAAACAGTCTACGTTTTGATCGTTTCCGGGAAGACTAGTAGTAGCTTCCGATGCACATCTGGAGGCATTCTGTAATCTGTGGACTATCAGAGTGTAGATGTAACTGAGAAATTTCATCGGGATTGAATACAACAGTCCCTATGCGCACTATCCTCCATGGGAGTAATTCTCAAAGAGTCTACGTTTTGATCGTTTCCGGGAAGACTAGTAGTAGCTTCCGATGCACATCTGGAGGCATTCTGTAATCTGTGGACTATCAGAGTTTTGATGAAACACAGAAATTGCATCGGAATTAAATACAACAGTCACCATCCGCTCTTTCCTCCATGGGAGTAATTCTCAAACAGTCTACGATTTGATCGTTCCCTGGAAGACCAGTAGCAGTTTACGTTGCGCATCTGGGGGCATCCTGTAATCTGTGGGCATTCAAAGTGTTGATCAAACACAGAAATTGCATCGGGATTGAATACAACAGTCACCATGCGCACTTTCCTCCATGGGAGTAATGTCTCAAGTAGTCTACGCTTTGATCGTCCCTGGAAGACCAGTAGTAGTTTCCGATGCACATCTGGAGGCATTCTGTATTCTGTGGACCTTCAAAGTGTTGATGAAACACAGAAATTGCATCGGGATTGAATACAACAGTCACCATGCGCACTTTACTCCATGGGAGTAATGTCTCAAACTGTCTACGCTTTGATCGTTCCCTGGAAGACCAGTAGTAGTTTCCGATGCACAGCTGGAGGCATTCTGTAATCTGTGGACCATCAAAGTGTTGATGAAACACAGAAATTGCATAGGGATTGAATACAACAGTCACCATGCACACTTTCCTCCATGGGAGTAATGTATGAAACAGTCATCGCTTTGATCGTTCCCTGGAAGACCAGTAGTATTTTCCGATGCACATCTGGAGGCATTCTGTAATCTGTGGACTATCAGAGTGTTGATGTAACACAGAAATTGCATCGGGATTGAATACAACAGACACCATGCGCACTTTCCTCCATGGGAGTAATGTCTCAAACAGTCTACGCTTCGATCGTTCTCTGGAAGACCAGTAGTAGTTTCAGATGCACATCTGGAGACATTCTGGAAACTGTGGACTATCAGACCGTTGATGAAACACAGAAATTGCTTCGGGATTGAATACAACAGTCACCATGCGCAATTTCGTCCATGGGAGTAATGTCTCAAAGAGTCTACACTTTGATCGTTCCCTGGAAGACCAGTAGTAGTTTCAGATGCACATCTGGAGGCATTCTGGAAACTGTTGACTATCAGAGTGTTTATGAAACACAGAAATTGCATCGGGATTGAATACAACTGTCACCATGCGCACTTTCCTCCATGGGAGTAATGTCTCAAACTGTCATCGCTTTGATCGTTCCCTAAAGACCAGTAGTAGTTTCCGATGGACATCTGGAGGACTTCAGTAATCAGTGGACTATCTGAGTTCTGATGAAACACAGAAATTGTATCGGGATTGAATACAACTGTCACCATGCGCACTTTCCTCCATGGGAGTAATGTCTCAAACAGTCTACGTTTTGATCGTTCCCTGGAAGACCAGTAGCAGTTTCCGATGCACATCTGGAGGCATTCTGTAATCTGTGGACTATCAGAGTGTTGTAGAAACACAGAACTTGCATAGAGATTGAATACAACAGTTACCACGCGCACTTTCCTCCTTGGGAGTTATGTCTCAAACAGTCTACGATTTGATCGTTCCCTGGAAGACCAGTAGTAGTTTCCGATGCACATCTGGAGGCATTCTGTAATCTGTGGACCTTCAAAGTGTTGATGAAACACAGAGATTGCATCGGGATTGAATACAACAGTCACCATGCACACTTTCCTCCATGGGAGTAATGTATGAAACAGTTACCGCTTTGATCGTTCCCTGGAAGACCAGTAGTAGTTTCCGATGCACATCTGGAGGCAATCTGTAATCCGTGGACCTTCAAAGTGTTGATGAAACACAGAAATTGCATCAGGAATGAATACAACAGTCACCATCCGCCCTTTCCTCCATGGGAGTAATGTCTGAAACAGTCTACGGTTTGATCGTTCCCAGGAAGACCAGTAGTAGTTTCCGATGCACATCTGGAGGCATTCTGTAGTCTTTTGACCTTCAGAGTGTTGATAAGACACAGAAATTGCATCGGGATTGAATACAACAGTCACCATGCGCACTTTCCTCCAAGGGAGTAATGTCTCAAACAGTCTACGCTTTGATCGTTTCCTGGAAGTCCAGTAGTAGTTTCCGATGCTCATCTGGAGGCATTCTGTAACCTGTGGACTATCAGAGCGTTGATGTAACACAGAAATTGCATCGGGATTGAATACAACCGTCACCATGCGCACTTTCCTCCATGGGAGTAATGTCTCAAACAGTCTACGCTTCGATCGTTCCCTGGAAGACCAGTAGTAGTTTCAGATGCACATCTGGAGACATTCTGGAAACTGTGGACTATCAGAGTGTTGATGAAACACAGAAATTGCATCGGGATTGAATACAACAGTCACCATGCGCACTTTCCTCCATGGGAGTAATGTCTCAAACAGTCTACGTTTTGATCGTTTCCGGGAAGACTAGTAGTAGCTTCCGATGCACATCTGGAGGCATTCTGTAATCTGTGGACTATCAGAGTGTAGATGTAACTGAGAAATTTCATCGGGATTGAATACAACAGTCCCTATGCGCACTATCCTCCATGGGAGTAATTCTCAAAGAGTCTACGTTTTGATCGTTTCCGGGAAGACTAGTAGTAGTTTCCGATGCACATCTGGAGGCATTCTGTAATCTGTGGACTATCAGAGTTTTGATGAAACACAGAAATTGCATCGGAATTGAATACAACAGTCACCATCCGCTCTTTCCTCCATGGGAGTAATTCTCAAACAGTCTACGATTTGATCGTTCCCTGGAAGACCAGTAGCAGTTTACGTTGCGCATCTGGGGGCATCCTGTAATCTGTGGGCATTCAAAGTGTTGATCAAACACAGAAATTGCATCGGGATTGAATACAACAGTCACCATGCGCACTTTCCTCCATGGGAGTAATGTCTCAAGTAGTCTACGCTTTGATCGTCCCTGGAAGACCAGTAGTAGTTTCCGATGCACATCTGGAGGCATTCTGTATTCTGTGGACCTTCAAAGTGTTGATGAAACACAGAAATTGCATCGGGATTGAATACAACAGTCACCATGCGCACTTTACTCCATGGGAGTAATGTCTCAAACAGTCTACGCTTTGATCGTTCCCTGGAAGACCAGTAGTAGTTTCAGATGCACATCTGGAGGCATTCCGGAAACTAAGGACTATCAGAGTGTTGATGAAACACAGAAATTGCATCGGGATTGAATACAACATTCACCATGCGCACTTTCCTCCATGGGAGTAATGTCTCAAACAGTCTACGATTTGACCGTTCCCTGGAAGACCAGTAATAGTTTTCGATGCTCATCTGGAGGCATTCTGTAATCTGTGTACCTTCAAAGTGTCGATGAAACACAGAAATTGCATCGGGATTGAATACAACAGTCACATTACGCAATTTCCTCCATGGGAATAATGTCTCAAAGAGTCTACACTTTGATCGTTCCCTGGAAGACCAGTAGTAGTTTCAGATGCACATCTGGAGGCATTCTGGAAACTGTGGACTATCAGAGTGTTTATGAAACACAGAAATTGCATCGGGATTGAATACAACAGTCACCATGCGCACTTTCCTCCATGGGAGTAGTGTCTCAAACTGTCATCGCTTTGATCGTTCCCTAAAGACCAGTAGTAGTTTCCGATGCACATCTGGAGGACTTCAGTAATCAGTGGACTATGTGAGTGCTGATGAAACACAGAAATTGTATTCGGATTGAATACAACTGTCACCATGCGCACTTTCCCCCATGGGAGTAATGTCTCAAACAGTCTACGATTTGATCGTTCCCTGGAAGACCAGTAGCAGTCTCCGATGCACATCTGGAGGCATTCTGTAATCTGTGGACTATCAGAGTGTTGTAGAAACACAGAACTTGCATAGAGATTGAATACAACAGTTACCACGCGCACTTTCCTCCTTGGGAGTTATGTCTCAAACAGTCTACGATTTGATCGTTCCCTGTAAGACCAGTAGTAGTTTCCGCTGCACATCTGGAGGCATTCTGAAATCTGTGGACCTTCAAAGTGTTGATGAAACACAGAAATTGCATCGGGATTGAATACATCAGTCACCATGCGCACTTTCCTCCATGGGAGTAATGTCTCAAAGAGTCTACGCTTTAATCGTTCCCTGCAAGACCAGTAGTAGCTTCAGATGCACATCTGGAGGCATTCTGTAATCTGTGGACTATCAGAGTGTTGTTGAAACACAGAAATTGCATCGGTATTGGATACAACAGTCACCATGCGCACTTTCCTCCATGGGAGTTATGTCTCAATCAGTCTACGATTTGATCGTTCCCTGGAAGACCAGTAGCCGTTTACGTTGCGCATCTGGGGGCATCCTGTAATCTGTGGGCATTCAAAGTGTTGATGAAACACAGAAATTGCATCGGGATTGAATACAACAGTCTCCATTCGCATTTACCTCCATGGGAGTAATGTCTCAAGTAGTCTACGCTTTGATCGTTCCCTGGAAGACCAGTAGTAGTTTCCGATGCACATCTGGAGGCAATCTGTAATCCGTGGACCTTAAAAGTGTTGATGAAACACAGAAATTGCATCAGGAATGAATACAACAGTCACCATCCGCCCTTTCCTCCATGGGAGTAATGTCTGAAACAGTCTACGGTTTGATCGTTCCCAGGAAGACCAGTAGTAGTTTCCGATGCACATCTGGAGGCATTCTGTAGTCTTTTGACCTTCAGAGTGTTGATAAGACACAGAAATTGCATCGGGATTGAATACAACAGTCACCATGCGCACTTTCCTCCAAGGGAGTAATGTCTCAAACAGTCTACGCTTTGATCGTTTCCTGGAAGACCAGTAGTAGTTTCCGATGCTCATCTGGAGGCATTCTGTAACCTGTGGACTATCAGAGTGTTGATGTAACACAGAAATTGCATCGGGATTGAATACAACCGTCACCATGCGCACTTTCCTCCATGGGAGTAATGTCTCAAACAGTCTACGCTTCGATCGTTCCCTGGAAGACCAGTAGTAGTTTCAGATGCACATCTGGAGACATTCTGGAAACTGTGGACTATCAGAGTGTTGATGAAACACAGAAATTGCATCGGGATTGAATACAACAGTCACCATGCGCACTATCCTCCATGGGAGTAATGTCTCAAACAGTCTACGTTTTGATCGTTTCCAGGAAGACTAGTAGTAGCTTCCGATGCACATCTGGAGGCATTCTGTAATCTGTGGACTATCAGAGTGTAGATGTAACTGAGAAATTTCATCGGGATTGAATACAACAGTCCCTATGCGCACTATCCTCCATGGGAGTAATTCTCAAAGAGTCTACGTTTTGATCGTTTCCGGGAAGACTAGTAGTAGCTTCCGATGCACATCTGGAGGCATTCTGTAATCTTTGGACTATCAGAGTTTTGATGAAACACAGAAATTGCATCGGAATTGAATACAACAGTCACCATCCGCTCTTTCCTCCATGGGAGTAGTTCTCAAACAGTCTACGATTTGATCGTTCCCTGGAAGACCAGTAGCAGTTTACGTTGCGCATCTGGGGGCATCCTGTAATCTGTGGGCATTCAAAGTGTTGATCAAACACAGAAATTGCATCGGGATTGAATACAACAGTCACCATGCGCACTTTCCTCCATGGGAGTAATGTCTCAAGTAGTCTACGCTTTGATCGTCCCTGGAAGACCAGTAGTAGTTTCCGATGCACATCTGGAGGCATTCTGTATTCTGTGGACCTTCAAAGTGTTGATGAAACACAGAAATTGCATCGGGATTGAATACAACAGTCACCATGCGCACTTTACTCCATGGGAGTAATGTCTCAAACAGTCTACGCTTTGATCGTTCCCTGGAAGACCAGTAGTAGTTTCAGATGCACATCTGGAGGCATTCCGGAAACTAAGGACTATCAGAGTGTTGATGAAACACAGAAATTGCATCGGGATTGAATACAACATTCACCATGCGCACTTTCCTCCATGGGAGTAATGTCTCAAACAGTCTACGATTTGACCGTTCCCTGGAAGACCAGTAATAGTTTTCGATGCTCATCTGGAGGCATTCTGTAATCTGTGTACCTTCAAAGTGTCGATGAAACACAGAAATTGCATCGGGATTGAATACAACAGTCACCATGCGCAATTTCCTCCATGGGAATAATGTCTCAAGGAGTCTACACTTTGATCGTTCCCTGGAAGACCAGTAGTAGTTTCAGACGCACATCTGGAGGCATTCTGGAAACTGTGGACTATCAGAGTGTTTATGAAACACAGAAATTGCATCGGGATTGAATACAACAGTCACCATGCGCACTTTCCTCCATGGGAGTAGTGTCTCATACTGTCATCGCTTTGATCTTTCCCTAAAGACCAGTAGTAGTTTCCGATGCACATCTGGAGGACTTCAGTAATCAGTGGACTATCTGAGTGCTGATGAAACACAGAAATTGCATCGGGATTGAATACAACTGTCACCATGCGCACTTTCCTCCATGGGAGTAATGTCTCAAACAGTCTACGATTTGACCGATCCGTGGAAGACCAGTAATAGTTTTCGATGCTCATCTGGAGGCATTCTGTAATCTGTGGACCTTCAAAGTGTTGATGAAACACAGAAATTGCATCGGGATTGAATACAACAGTCACCATGCGCAATTTCCTCCATGGTAGTAATGTCTCAAAGAGTCTACACTTTGATCGTTCCCTGGAAGACCAGTAGTAGTTTCAGAGGAACATCTGGAGGCATTCTGGAAACTGTGGACTATCAGAGTGTTTATGAAACACAGAAATTGCATCGGGATTGAATACAACAGTCACCATGCGCACTTTCCTCCATGGGAGTAGTGTCTCATACTGTCATCGCTTTGATCTTCCCCTAAAGACCAGTAGTAGTTTCCGATGCACATCTGGAGGACTTCAGTAATCAATGGACTATCTGAGTGTTGATGAAACACAGAATTTGCATCGGGATTGAATACAACAGTCACCATGCGCACTTTCCTCCATGGGAGTAATGTCTCAAACAGTCTACGTTTTGATCATTCCCTCGATGACCAGTAGTAGTTTCCGATGCACATCTGGAGGCATTCTGTAATCTGTGGACTATCAGAGTGTTGTTGAAACACAGAAATTGCATCGGGATTGAATACAACAGTCACCATGCACACTATCCTCCATGGGAGTAATGTATGAAACAGTCACCGCTTTGATCGTTCCCTGGAATACCAGTTGTAGTTTCCCATGCACATCTGGAGGCAATCTGAAATCTGTGGACCTTCAAAGTGTTGATGAAACACAGAAATTGCATCAGGAATGAATACAACAGTCACCATCCGCACTTTTCTCCTAGGGAGTATTGTCTGAAACAGTCTACGGTTTGATCTTTCCCAGGAAGACCAGTAGTAGTTTCCGATGCACATCTGGAGGCATTCTGTAATCCGTGGACTATCAGAGTGTTGATGTAACACAGAAATTGCATCGGGATTGAATACAACAGTCACCATGCGCACTTTCCTCTATGGGAGTAATGTCTCAAACAGTCTACGCTTCGATCGTTCCCTGGAAGACCAGTAGTAGTTTCAGATGCACATCTGGAGACATTCTGGAAACTGTGGACTATCCGAGTGTTGATGAAACACAGAAATTGCATCGGGATTGAATACAACATTCACCATGCGCACTTTCCTCCATGGGAGTAATGTCTCAAACAGTCTACGCGTTTTTCGTTCCCTGGAAGACCAGTAGTAGATTCCGATGCACATCTGGAGGCATTCTGTAATCTGCGGACTATCGGAGTGTTGAAAAAACACAGAAATTGCATCGGGATTGAATACAACAGTCACCATGCGCACTTTCTTCCAAGGGAGTAATGTCTCAAACAGTCTACGCTTTGACCGTTCCCTAGAACACCAGGAGTAGATTCCGATGCACATCTGGAGGCATTATGTAATCTGCGGACTATCAGGGTGTTGATGTAACTGCGAAATTGAACGCGATTGAATACAACCGTCACCATGCGCACTTTCCTCCATGGGAGTAATGTCTCAAACAGTCTACGCTTCGATCGTTCCCTGGAAGACCAGTAGTAGTTTCAGATGCACATCTGGAGACATTCTGGAAACTGTGGACTATCAGAGTGTTGATGAAACACAGAAATTGCATCGGGATTGAATACAACAGTCACCATGCGCACTATCCTCCATGGGAGTAATGTCTCAAACAGTCTACGTTTTGATCGTTTCCAGGAAGACTAGTAGTAGCTTCCGATGCACATCTGGAGGCATTCTGTAATCTGTGGACTATCAGAGTGTAGATGTAACTGAGAAATTTCATCGGGATTGAATACAACAGTCCCTATGCGCACTATCCTCCATGGGAGTAATTCTCAAAGAGTCTACGTTTTGATCGTTTCCGGGAAGACTAGTAGTAGCTTCCGATGCACATCTGGAGGCATTCTGTAATCTTTGGACTATCAGAGTTTTGATGAAACACAGAAATTGCATCGGAATTGAATACAACAGTCACCATCCGCTCTTTCCTCCATGGGAGTAGTTCTCAAACAGTCTACGATTTGATCGTTCCCTGGAAGACCAGTAGCAGTTTACGTTGCGCATCTGGGGGCATCCTGTAATCTGTGGGCATTCAAAGTGTTGATCAAACACAGAAATTGCATCGGGATTGAATACAACAGTCACCATGCGCACTTTCCTCCATGGGAGTAATGTCTCAAGTAGTCTACGCTTTGATCGTCCCTGGAAGACCAGTAGTAGTTTCCGATGCACATCTGGAGGCATTCTGTATTCTGTGGACCTTCAAAGTGTTGATGAAACACAGAAATTGCATCGGGATTGAATACAACAGTCACCATGCGCACTTTACTCCATGGGAGTAATGTCTCAAACAGTCTACGCTTTGATCGTTCCCTGGAAGACCAGTAGTAGTTTCAGATGCACATCTGGAGGCATTCCGGAAACTAAGGACTATCAGAGTGTTGATGAAACACAGAAATTGCATCGGGATTGAATACAACATTCACCATGCGCACTTTCCTCCATGGGAGTAATGTCTCAAACAGTCTACGATTTGACCGTTCCCTGGAAGACCAGTAATAGTTTTCGATGCTCATCTGGAGGCATTCTGTAATCTGTGTACCTTCAAAGTGTCGATGAAACACAGAAATTGCATCGGGATTGAATACAACAGTCACCATGCGCAGTTCCCTCCATGGGAATAATGTCTCAAGGAGTCTACACTTTGATCGTTCCCTGGAAGACCAGTAGTAGTTTCAGACGCACATCTGGAGGCATTCTGGAAACTGTGGACTATCAGAGTGTTTATGAAACACAGAAATTGCATCGGGATTGAATACAACAGTCACCATGCGCACTTTCCTCCATGGGAGTAGTGTCTCATACTGTCATCGCTTTGATCTTTCCCTAAAGACCAGTAGTAGTTTCCGATGCACATCTGGAGGACTTCAGTAATCAGTGGACTATCTGAGTGCTGATGAAACACAGAAATTGCATCGGGATTGAATACAACTGTCACCATGCGCACTTTCCTCCATGGGAGTAATGTCTCAAACAGTCTACGATTTGACCGATCCGTGGAAGACCAGTAATAGTTTTCGATGCTCATCTGGAGGCATTCTGTAATCTGTGGACCTTCAAAGTGTTGATGAAACACAAAAATTGCATCGGGATTGAATACAACAGTCACCATGCGCAATTTCCTCCATGGTAGTAATGTCTCAAAGAGTCTACACTTTGATCGTTCCCTGGAAGACCAGTAGTAGTTTCAGAGGAACATCTGGAGGCATTCTGGAAACTGTGGACTATCAGAGTGTTTGTAAAACACGGAAATTGCATCTGGATTGAATACAACAGTCACCATGTGCACTTTCCTCCATGGGAGAAATGTCTCAAACTGTCATCGCTTTGATCGTTCCCTAAAGACCAGTAGTAGCTTCCGATGCACATCTGGAGGACTTTAGTAATCAATGGACTATCTGAGTGTTGATGAAACACAGAATTTGCATCGGGATTGAATACAACAGTCACCATGCGCACTTTCCTCCATGGGAGTAATGTCTCAAACAGTCTACGTTTTGATCATTCCCTCGATGACCAGTAGTAGTTTCCGATGCACATCTGGAGGCATTCTGTAATCTGTGGACTATCAGAGTGTTGTTGAAACACAGAAATTGCATCGGGATTGAATACAACAGTCACCATGCACACTATCCTCCATGGGAGTAATGTATGAAACAGTCACCGCTTTGATCGTTCCCTGGAATACCAGTTGTAGTTTCCCATGCACATCTGGAGGCAATCTGAAATCTGTGGACCTTCAAAGTGTTGATGAAACACAGAAATTGCATCAGGAATGAATACAACAGTCACCATCCGCACTTTTCTCCTAGGGAGTATTGTCTGAAACAGTCTACGGTTTGATCTTTCCCAGGAAGACCAGTAGTAGTTTCCGATGCACATCTGGAGGCATTCTGTAATCCGTGGACTATCAGAGTGTTGATGTAACACAGAAATTGCATCGGGATTGAATACAACAGTCACCATGCGCACTTTCCTCTATGGGAGTAATGTCTCAAACAGTCTACGCTTCGATCGTTCCCTGGAAGACCAGTAGTAGTTTCAGATGCACATCTGGAGACATTCTGGAAACTGTGGACTATCCGAGTGTTGATGAAACACAGAAATTGCATCGGGATTGAATACAACATTCACCATGCGCACTTTCCTCCATGGGAGTAATGTCTCAAACAGTCTACGCGTTTTTCGTTCCCTGGAAGACCAGTAGTAGATTCCGATGCACATCTGGAGGCATTCTGTAATCTGCGGAGTATCGGAGTGTTGATAAAACACAGAAATTGCATCGGGATTGAATACAACAGTCACCATGCGCACTTTCTTCCAAGGGAGTAATGTCTCAAACAGTCTACGCTTTGACCGTTCCCTAGAACACCAGGAGTAGATTCCGATGCACATCTGGAGGCATTATGTAATCTGTGGACTATCAGGGTGTTGATGTAACTGCGAAATTGAACGCGATTGAATACAACAGTCCCCATGCGCACTTTCCTCCATGGGAGTAATTCTGAAAGAGTCTACGTTTTGATCGTTTCCGGGAAGACTAGTAGTAGCTTACGATGCACATCTGGAGGCATTCTGTAATCTGTGGACTACCAGAGTTTTGATGAAACACAGAAATTGCATCGGGATTGAATACAACAGTAACCATGCGCGCGTTCCTCCATGGGAGTAATGTATGAAACAGTCACCGCTTTGATCGTTCCCTGGAAGACCAGTTGTAGTTTCCCATGCACATCTGGAGGCAATCTGTAATCTGTGGACCTTCAAAGTGTTGATGAAACACAGAAATTGCATCAGGAATGAATACAACAGTCACCATCCGCACTTTTCTCCTAGGGAGTATTGTCTGAAACAGTCTACGGTTTGATCTTTCCCAGGAAGACCAGTAGTAGTTTCCGATGCACATCTGGAATCATTCTGTAGTCTGTTGACCTTCAGAGTGTTGATATAACACAGAAATTGCATGGGGTTGAATACAACATTCACCATGCGCACTTTCCTCCAAGGGAGAAATGTCTCAAACAGTGTACGCTTTGATCGTTTCCTGGAAGACCAGTAGTAGTTTCCGATGCACATCTGGAGGCATTCTGTAATCCGTGGACTATCAGAGTGTTGATGTAACACAGAAATTGCATCGGGATTGAATACAACAGTCACCATGCGCACTTTTATCTATGGGAGTAATGTCTCAAACAGTCTACGCTTCGATCGTTCCCTGGAAGACCAGTAGTAGTTTCAGATGCACATCTGGAGACATTCTGGAAACTGTGGACTATCCGAGTGTTGATGAAACACAGAAATTGCATCGGGATTGAATACAACATTCACCATGCGCACTTTCCTCCATGGGAGTAATGTCTCAAACAGTCTACGCGTTTTTCGTTCCCTGGAAGACCAGTAGTAGATTCCGATGCACATCTGGAGGCATTCTGTAATCTGCGGACTATCGGAGTGTTGAAAAAAACACAGAAATTGCATCGGGATTGAATACAACAGTCACCATGCGCACTTTCTTCCAAGGGAGTAATGTCTCAAACAGTCTACGCTTTTTTCGTTCCCTGGAAGACCAGTAGTGGATTCCGATGCACATCTGGAGGCGTTCTGTAATCTGTGGACCTTCAAAAAGTTGATTAAAGACTTAAATTGCATCGGGATTGAATACAACAGGCACCATGCGTACATTTCACCATGGGAGTAATGTCTCCAACTGTCATCGCTTTGATCGTTCACTGAAGACCAGTTTTAGTTTCCGATGCACATCTGGAGATATTCTGTAATCTGTGGACTATCCAAGTGTTGATGAAACACTGAAATTGCATCAGGAATGATTACAACAGTCACCATCCGCACTTTCCTTCATGGGAGTAATATCTGAAACAGTCTACGGTTTGATAGTTCCAAGGAAGACCAGCAGTAGTTTCCGATGCACATCTGGAGACAATCTGTAATGTGTGGACTATCAGGGTGTTGATGAAACACAGAAATTGCATCGGGATTGAATACAACATTCACCATCCGCACTTTCCTCCATGGGAGTAATGTATGAAACAGTCTACGCTTTAATCGTTCCCTCGAAGACCAGTAGTAGTTTCCGATGCACACCTGGAGGCAATCTGTTATCTGTGGACCTTCAAAGTGTTGATGAAACACAGAAATTCCCTCGGGATTGAATACTACAGTCACCATTCGCACTTTCCTCCATGGGAGTAATTCTCAAACAGTCTACGCTTTGATCGTTCCCTGGAAGACCAATAGTAGATTCCGATGCACATCTGGAATCAATCTGTAATCTGTGGACCATCAGGGTGTTGATGAAATACAGAAATTGCATCGCGATTGAATACAACAGTCACCATGCGCACTTTCCTCCATGGGAGTAATGTCTGAAACAGTCTGAGCTTGGATCGTTCCCAGGAAGACCAGTAGTAGTTTCCGATGCACATCTGGAGACCATCTGTAATCTGTGGACTATCAGAGTGTTGATGAAACTTAGAAATTGCATCGGGATTGAATACAACAGTCACCATCCGCTCTTACCTCCGTCAGAGTAACGTCTGAAACAGTCTACGCTTTGATCGTTCCCTGGAAGACCAGTAATTGGTTCCGATGCTCATCTGGAGGCATTCTGTAATATGTGGACCTTCAAAGTGTTGATGAAACACAGAAATTGCATCGGGATTGTATACAACAGTCACACTGCGCAATTGTCTCCATGGGACTAATGTCTCAAAGAGTCTACACTTTGATCGTTCCCTGGAAGACCAGTAGTAGTTTCAGATGCACATCTGGAGGCATTCTGGAAACTGTGGACTATCAGAGTGTTTATGAAACACAGAAATTGCATCGGGTTTGAATACAACAGTCACCATGCGCACTTTCCTCCATGGGAGTAATGTCTCAAAGAGTCTACGCTTTTTTCGCCCCCTTTAAGACCAGTAGTAGATTCCGATGCACATCTGGAGGCATTCTGTAATCTGTGGACTATCAGAGTGTTGTTGAAACACAGAAATTGCATCGGTATTGGATACAACAGTCAGCATGAGCACTTTCCACCATGGGAGTTATGTTTCAAACAGTCTACGATTTGATCGTTCCCTGGAAGACCAGTAGCAGTTTACGTTGCGCATCTGGGGGCATCCTGTAATCTGTGGGCATTCAAAGTGTTGATGAAACACAGAAATTGCAACGCGATTGAATTCAACAGTCACCATGCGCACTTTCCTCCATGGCAGTAATGTCTCAAGTAGTCTACGCTTTGATCGTCCCTGGAAGACTAGTAGTAGTTGCCGATGCACATCTGGAGGCATTCTGTATTCTGTGGTCCTTCAAAGTGTTGATGAAACACAGAAATATCATCGGGATTGAATACAACAGTCACCATGCGTACTTTACTCCATGGGAATATTGTCTCAAACATTCTACGCTTTGATCGTTCCCTGGAAGACCAGTAGTAGTTTCAGATGAACATCTGGAGGCATTCTGGAAACTGTGGACTATCAGAGTGTTTGTAAAACACAGAAATTGCATCTGGATTGAATACAACAGTCACCATGCGCACTTTCCTTCATGGGAGAAATGTCTCAAACTGTCATCGCTTTGATCGTTCCCTAAAGACCAGTAGTAGTTTCCGATGCACATCTGGAGGACTTTAGTAATCAATGGACTATCTGAATGTTGATGAAACACAGAAATTCCATCGTAATTGAATACAAACGTCACCATGCGCACTTTCCTCCATGGGAGTAATGTCTCAAGTAGTCTACGCTTTGATCGTCCCTGGTAGACCAGTAGTAGTTTCCGATGCACATCTGGAGGCATTCTGTATTCTGTGGACTATCAGAATGTTGTTGAAACACAGAAATTGCATAGAGATTGAATACAACAGTTACCACGCGCACTTTCCTCCATGGGAGTAATGTATGAAACAGTCACCGCTTTGATCGTTCCCTGGAAGACCAGTTGTAGTTTCCCATGCACATCTGGATACATTCTGTAGTCTGTTGACCTTCAGAGTGTTGATAAAACACAGAAATTGCATGGGATTGAATACAACATTCACCATGCGCACTTTCCTCCAAGGGAGAAATGTGTCAAACAGTGTACCCTTTGATCGATTCCTGGAAGACCAGTAGTAGTTTCCGATGCACATCTGGAGGCATTCTGTAATCCGTGGACTATCAGAGTGTTGATGTAACACAGAAATTGCATCGGGATTGAATACAACAGTCACCATGCGCACTTTCCTCTATGGGAGTAATGTCTCAAACAGTCTACGCTTCGATCGTTCCCTGGAAGACCAGTAGTAGTTTCAGATGCACATCTGGAGACATTCTGGAAACTGTGGACTATCCGAGTGTTGATGAAACACAGAAATTGCATCGGGATTGAATACAACATTCACTATTCGCACTTTCCTCCATGGGAGTAATGTCTCAAAGAGTCTACGCTTTTTTCGTTCCCTGGAAGACCAGTAGTAGATACCGATGCACATCTGGAAGCGTTCTGTAATCTGTGGACTATCAGAGTGTTGTTCAAACACAGAAATTGCATCGGTATCGGATACAACAGTCACCATGCGCACTTTCCTCCATAGGAGTAATGTCTCAAGTAGTCTACGCTTTGATCGTCCCTTCAAGACCAGTAGTAGTTTCCGATGCACATGTGGAGGCATTCTGTAATCTGTGGACCTTCAAATTGTTGATGAAACACAGAAATTGCATCGGGATTGAATACAACAGTAACCATGCGCACTTTCCTCCATGGGAGTAATGTCTTATACAGTCTACGCTTTGATCGTTCCCTGGAAGACCAGTAGTAGTTTCAGATGCACATCTGGAGGCATTCTGGAAACTGTGGACTATCAGAGTGTTGATGAAACACAGAAATTGCATCGGGATTGAGTACAACAGTCACCATGCGCACTTTCCTCCATGGGAGTAATGCCTCAAACAGTCTACGCTTTGACCGTTCCCTGGAAGACCAGTAATAGTTTCCGATGCTCATCTGGAGTAATTCTGTAATCTGTGGACCGTCAAAGTGTTGATGAAACACAGAAATTGCATCGGGATTGAATACAACAGTCACAATCCGCACTTTCCTTCATGGGAGTAATATCTGAAACAGTCTGCGGTTTGATCGTTCCAAGGAAGACCAGCAGAAGTTTCCGATGCACATCTGGAGACAATCTGTAATGTGTGGACTATCAGGGTGTTGATGAAACATAGAAATTGCATCGGGTTTGAATACAACATTCACCATCCGCACTTTCCGCCATGGCAGTAACGTCTGAAACAGTCTACGCTTTGATCGTTCCCTGGAAGACCAGTAGTAGTTTCCGATGCACATCTGGAGGCAATCTGTAATCTGTGGACTGTCAGAGTGTTGATGAAACTTAGAAATTGCATCGGGATTGAATACAACAGTCACAATCCGCTCTTTCCTTCATGGGAGTAATTCTCAAACAGTCTACGCTTTGATCGTTCCCTGGAAGAACAATAGTAGATTCCGATGCACATCTGGAGTCAATCTGTAATCTGTGGACTATCAGAGTGTTGATGAAACTTAGAAATTGCATCGGGATTGAATACAACAGTCACCATCCGCTCTTACCTCCATCGGAGTAACGTCTGAGACAGTCTACGCTTTGACCGTTCCCTGGAAGACCAGTAGTAGATTCCGATGCACATCTGGAGACAATCTGTAATCTGTGGACTATCAGAGTGTTGATGAAACTTAGAAATTGCATCGGGATTGAATACAACAGTAACCACCCGCTCTTACCTCCATGGGAGTAACGTCTGAGACAGTCTACGCTTTGACCGTCCCTGGAAGACCAGTAGTAGTTTCCGATGCACATCTGCAGGCGTTCTGTAATCTGTGGACCTTCAAAGTGTTGATGAAACACAGAAATTTCATCGGGATTGAATACAACACTCACGATTCACACTTTCCTCCATGGGAGTAATGTATGAAACAGTCTACGCTTTGACCGTTCCCTGGAAGACCAGTAGTAGATTCCGATGCACATCTGGAGGCATTCTGTAATCTGTGGACTATCGGAGTGTTGATGAAACACAGAAATTGCATCGCGATTGAATACAACAGTCACCATGCGCACTTTCCTCCAAGGGAGTAATGTCTCAAACAGTTTACGCTTTGATAGTTTCCTGGATGACCAGTAGTAGTTTCCGATGCACATCTGGAAGCATTCTGTAATCTGTGGACATTCAAATTGTTGATGTAACACAGAAATTGCATCGGGATTGAATACAACAGACACCATGTGCACTTTCCTCCATGGGAGTAATGTCTCAAACAGTTTACGATTTTTTCGTTCCCTGGAAGACCAGTAGTAGATTCCGATGCACATCTGGAGGCATTCTGTAATCTGTGGACTATCAGAGTGTTGATGAAACTTAGAAATTGCATCGGGATTGAATACAACAGTCACCATGCGCAATTTCCTCCATGGGAGTAATGTATGAAACAGTCTACGCTTTGATCGTTCCCAGGAAGACCAGTAGTAGCTTCCGATGCACATGTGTAGGCAATCTGTAGTCTGTTGACCTTCAGAGTGGTGATAAAACACAGAAATTGCATCGGGATTGAATACAACTGTCACCATGCGCACTTTCCTCCAAGGGAGTAATGTCTCAAACAGTTTACGCTTTGATAGTTTCCTGGATGACCAGTAGTAGTTTCCGATGCACATCTGGAAGCATTCTGTAATCTGTGGACATTCAAAGTGTTGATGTAACACAGAAATTGCATCGGGATTGAATACAACAGACACCATGTGCACTTTCCTCCATGGGAGTAATGTCTCAAACAGTCTACGCTTCGATCGTTCCCTGGAAGACCAGTAGTGGTTTCAGATGCACATCTGGAGACATTCTGGAAACTGTGGACTATCAGAGTGTTGATGAAACACAGAAATTGCATCGGGATTGAATACAACAGTCACCATGCGCACTTTCCTCCATGGGAGTAATGTCTCAAACAGTCTACGCTTTTTTCGTTCCCTGGAAGACCAGTAGTAGATTCCGATGCACATCTGGAGGCATTCTGTAATCTGTGGACTATCGGAGTGTTGATGAAACACAGAAATTGCATCGCGATTGAATACAACAGTCACCATGCGCAATTTCCTCCATGGGAGTAATATCTGAAACAGTCTAAGCTTTGATCGTTCCCAGGAAGACCAGTAGTAGTTTCCGATGCACATCTGGAGACGATCTGTAATCTGTGGACTAACAGAGTGTTGATGAAATTTAGAAATTGCAATGGGATTGAATACAACAGTCACCATCCGCTCTTACCTCCATGGGAGTAACGTCTGAAACAGTCTACGCTTTGATTGTTCCCTGGAAGACCAGTAGTAGTTTCCGATGCACATCTGGAGGCATTCTGTAATCTCTGGACCTTCAAAGTGTTGATGAAACACAGAAATTGCATCGGGATTGAATACAACACTCACCATGCACACTTTGCTCCATGGGATTAATGTATGAAACAGTCTACGCATTGATCGTTCCCTGGAAGACCAGTAGTAGTTTAAGATGCACATCTGGAGGCATTCTGTAGTCTGTTGACCTTCAGAGTGTTGATAAAACACAGAAATTGCATCGGGATTGAATACAACTGTCACCATGCGCACTTTCCTCCAAGGGAGTAATGTCTCAAACAGTCTACGCTTTGATCGTTTCCTGGAAGACCAGTAGTAGTTTCCGATGCACATCTGGAGGCATTCTGTAATCTGTGGACATTCTAAGTGTTGATGTAACACAGAAATTGCATCAAGATTGAATACAACAGACACCATGCGCACTTTCCTCCATGGGAGTAATGTCTCAAACAGTCTACGCTTCGATCGTTCCCTGGAAGACCTGTAGTAGTTTCAGATGCACATCTGGAGACATTCTGGAAACTGAGGACTATCAGAGTGTTGATGAAACACAGAAATTGCATCGGGATTGAATACAACAGTCACCATGCGCACTTTCCTCCATGGGAGTAATGTCTCAAACAGTCTACGCTTTGATCGTTTCCTGGGAGACCAGTAGTAGTTTCCGAAGCACATCTGGAGGCATTCTGTAATCTGTGGACATTCAAAGTGTTGATGAAACACAGAAATTGCATCGGGATTGAATACAACAGTCACCATGCGCACTTTCCTCCATGGTATTAATGTCTCAAACAGTCTACGATTTTTTCGTTCCCTGGAAGAGCAGTACTAGATTCCGATGCACATCTGGAGGCATTCTGTAATCTGTGGACTATCGGAGTGTTGATAAAACACAGAAATTGCATCGAGATTGAATACAACAGTCACCATGCGCACTTTCCTCCAAGGAAGTAATGTCTCAAGCAGTCTACGCTTAGACCGTTCCCTGTAACACCAGTAGTAGATTCCGATGCACATCTGGAGGTATTCTGTAATCTGTGGACTATCAGAGTGTTGATGTAACTGAGAAATTGCATCGGGATTGAATACAACAGTCCCCATGCGCACCTTCCTCCATGGGAGTAATTCTCAAAGAGTCTACGTTTTGATCGTTTCTGGGAAGAATAGTAGTAGCTTCCGATGCACATCTGGAGGCATCCTGTATTCTGTGGACTATCAGAGTTTTGATGAAACACAGAAATTGCATCGGGATTGAATACAACAGTCACCATGCGCACTTTCCTCCATGGGAGTAATGTCTCAAACAGTCTACGCTTTTTACGTTCCCTGGAAGACCAGTAATAGATTCCGATGCACATCTGGAGGCATTCTGTAATCTGTGGACTATCAGAGTGTTGTTGAAACACAGAAATTGCATCGGTATTGGATACAACAGTCACCATGCGCACTTTCCTCCATGGAGTTATCTCTCAAACAGTCTACGATTTGATCGTTCCCTGGAAGACCAGTAGCAGTTCCGATTCACATCTGGAGGCATTCTGTAATCTGTGGACCTTCAAAGTGTTAAAGGAACACAGAAATTGCATCAGGAATGATTACAACAGTCACCATCCGCACTTTCCTTCATGGGAGTAATATGTGAAACAGTCTACGGTTTGATCGTTCCAAGGAAGACCAGCAGTAGTTTCCGATGCACAATTGGAGACAATCTGTAATGTGTGGACTATCAGGGTGTTGATGAAACTTAGAAATTGCATCGGGATTGAATACAACAGTCACAATCCGCTCTTTCCTCCATGGGAGTAATTCTCAAACAGTCTACGCTTTGATCGTTCCGTGGAGGAACAATAGTAGATTCCGATGCACATCTGGAGTCAATCTGTAATCTGTGGACTATCAGAGTGTTGATGAAACTTAGAAATTGCATCGGGATTGAATACAACAGTCACCATCCGCTCGTTCCTCCATGGGAATAACGTCTGAAACAGTCTATGCTTTGATCGTTCCCTGGAAGACCAGTAGTAGTTTCCGATGCACATCTGGAGGCAATCTGTAATCTGTGGACCTTCAAAGTGTTGATGAAACACAGAAATTGCATCAGGAATGAATACCACAGTCACCATCCGCACTTTCCTCCATGGGAGTAATGTATGAAATAGTCTACGCTTTGATCGTTCCCTGGAAGACCAGTAGTAGTTTCCGATGCACATCTGGAGGCAATCTGTAATCTGTGGACTATCAGAGTGTTGATGAAACACAGAAATTGCATCGCGATTGAATACAACTGTCACCATGCGCAATTTCCTCCATGGGAGTAATGTCTGAAACAGTCTAAGCTTTGATCGTTCCCAGGAAGACCAGAAGTAGTTTCCGACGCACATCTGGAGACAGTCTGTATTCTGTGGACTATCAGAGTGTTGATGAAACTTAGAAATTGCATCGGGATTGAATACAACAGTCACAATCCGCTCTTTCCTCCATGGGAGTAATTCTCAAACAGTCTACGGTTTGATCGTTCACTGGAAGACCAGTAGTAGATTCCGATGCACATCTGGAGTCGATCTGTAATCTGTGGACTATCAGAGTGTTGATGAAATTTAGAAATTGCATCGGGATTGAATACAACAGTCACCATCCGCTCTTTCCTCCATGGGAGTAACGTCTGAAACAGTCTACGCTTTGATCGTTCCCTGGAAGACCAGTAGTAGTTTCCGATGCACATCTGGAGGCATTCTGTAATCTGTGGACCTTCAAAGTGTTGATGAAACACAGAAATTGCATCGGGATTGAATACAACTGTCACCATGCGCACTTTCCTCCAAGGGAGTAATGTCTCAAACAGTCTACGCTTTGATCGTTTCCTGGAAGACCAGTAGTAGTTTCAGATGCACATCTGGAGACATTCTGGAAACTGTGGACTATCAGAGTGTTGATGAAACACAGAAATTGCATCGGGATTGAATACAACAGTCACCATGCGCACTTTCCTCCATGGGAGTAATGTCTCAAACAGTCTACGCTTTTTTCGTTCCCTGGAAGACCAGTAGTAGATTCCGATGCACATCTGGAGGCAATCTGTAATCTGTGGACCTTCAAAGTGTTGATGAAACACAGAAATTGCATCAGGAATGAATACCACAGTCACCATCCGCACTTTCCTCCATGGGAGTAATGTATGAAACAGTCTACGCTTTGATCGTTCCCTGGAAGACCAGTAGTAGTTTCCGATGCACATCTGGAGGCAATCTGTAATCTGTGGACTATCAGAGTGTTGATGAAGCACAGAAATTGCATCGCGATTGAATACAACAGTCACCATGCGCAATTTCCTCCATGGGAGTAATGTCTGAAACAGTCTAAGCTTTGATCGTTCCCAGGAAGACCAGAAGTAGTTTCCGATGCACATCTGGAGACAGGCTGTATTCTGTGGACTATCAGAGTGTTGATGAAACTTAGAAATTGCATCGGGATTGAATACAACAGTCACAATCCGCTCTTTCCTCCATGGGAGTAATTCTCAAACAGTCTACGGTTTGATCGTTCACTGGAAGACCAGTAGTAGATTCCGATGCACATCTGGAGTCAATCTGTAATCTGTGGACTATCAGAGTGTTGATGAAATTTAGAAATTGCATCGGGATTGAATAAAACAGTCACCATGCCCACTTTCCCCCAAGGGAGTAATGTCTCAAACAGTCTACGCTTTGACCGTTCGCTGGAACACCAGTAGTAGATTCCGATGCACATCTGGAGGCATTCTGTAATCTGTGGACCTTCAAAGTGTTGATGAAACATAGAAATTGCATCGGGATTGAATACAACTGTCACCATGCGCACTTTCCTCCAAGGGAGTAATGTCTCAAACAGTCTACGCTTTGATCGTTTCCTGGAAGACCAGTAGTAGTTTCAGATGCACATCTGGAGACATTCTGGAAACTGTGGACTGTCAGAGTGTTGATGAAACACAGAAATTGCATCGGGATTGAATACAACAGTCACCATGCGCACTTTCCTCCAAGGGAGTAATGCCTCAAACAGTCTACGCTTAGACCGTTTCCTGTAACACCAGTAGTTGATTCCGATGCACATCTGGAGGTATTCTGTAATCTGTGGACTATCAGAGTGTTGATGTAACTGAGAAATTGCATCGGGATTGAATACAACAGTCCCCATGCGCACTTTCCTCCATGGGGGTAATGTCTGAAACAGTCTATGCTTTGATCGTTCCCAGGAAGACCAGTAGTAGTTTCCGATGCACATCTGGAGACAATCTGTAATCTGTGGACTATCAGAGTGTTGACGAAATTGAGAAATTGCATCTGGATTGAATACAACAGTCACCATCCGCTCTTTCTTCCATGGGAGTAACGTCTGAAACAGTCTACGCTTTGATCGTTCCCTGGAAGACCAGTAGTAGATTCCGATGCACATCTGGAGGCATTCTGTAATCTGTGGACCTTCAAAGTGTTGATGGAACACAGAAATTGCATCGGGATTGAATACAACAGTCACCATGCGCACTTTCCTCCAAGGGAGTAATGTCTCAAACAGTCTACGCTTTGATCGTTTCCTGGAAGACCAGTAGTAGTTTCCGCTGCACATCTGGAGGCATTCTGTAATCTGTGGACATTCAAAATGTTGATGTAACACAGAAATTGCATCGGGGTTGAATACAACAGACACCATGCGCACTTTCCTCCATGGGAGTAATGTCTCAAACAGTCTACGCTTCGATCGTTCCCTGGAAGACCAGTAGTAGTTTCAGATGCACATCCGGAGACATTCTGAAACTGTGGACTATCAGAGAGTTGATGAAACACAGAAATTGAATCGGAATTGAATACAACAGTCACCATGCGCACTTTCCTACATGGGAGTAATGTCTCAAACAGTCTACGCTTTTTTCGTTCCCTGGAAGACCAGTAGTAGATTCCGATGCACATCTGGAGGCATTCTGTAATCTGTGGACTATCGGAGTGTTGATAAAACACAGAAATTGCATCGGGATTGAATACAACAGTCACCATGCGCATTTTCCTCCAAGGGAGTAATGTCTCAATCAGTCTACGCTTAGACCGTTCCCTGTAACACCAGTAGTAGATTCCGATGCACATCTGGAGGTATTCTGTAATCTGTGGACTATCAGAGTGTTGATGTAACTGAGAAATTGCATCGGGATTGAATACAACAGTCCCCATGTGCACTTTCCTCCATGGGAGTAATTCTCAAAGAGTCTACGTTTTGATCGTTTCCGGGAAGACTAGTAGTAGCTTCCGATGCACATCTGGAGGCATCCTATAATCTGTGGACTATCAGAGTTTTGATGAAACACAGAAATTGCATCGGGATCGAATACAACAGTCACCATGCGCACTTTCCTCCATGGGAGTAATGTCTCAAACAGTCAACGCTTTTTACTTTCCTTGGAAGACCAGTAGTAGATTCCGATGCACATCTGGAGGCATTCTGTAATCTGTGGACTATCAGAGTGTTGTTGAAACACAGAAATTGCATCGGTATTGGATACAGCAGTCACCATGCGCACTTTCCTCCATGGGAGTTATCTCTCAAACAGTCTACGATTTGATCGTTCCCTGGAAGACCAGTAGCTGTTTCCGTTGCGCATATGGAGGCATCCTGTAATCTGTGGACATTCAAAGTGTTGATGAAACACAGAAATTGCATCGGGATTGAATACAACAGTCCCCATGCGCACGTTAGTCCATGGGAGTAATGTCTCAAACAGTCTACGCTTTGATCGTTCACAGGAAGACCAGTAGTAGTTTCGATTCACATCTGGAGGCATTGTGTAATCTGTGGACCTTCAAAGTGTTGATGGAACACAGAAATTGCATCAGGAATGATTACAACAGTCACCATCCGCACTTTCCTTCATGGGAGTAATATGTGAAACAGTCTACGGTTTGATCGTTCCAAGGAAGACCAGCAGTAGTTTCCGATGCACATCTGGAGACAATCTGCAATGTGTGGACTATCAGGGTGTTGATGAAACTTAGAAATTGCATCGGGATTGAATACAACAGTCACCATCCGCTCTTTCCTCCATGGGAATAACGTCTGAAACAGTCTACGCTTTGATCGTTCCCTGGAAGACCAGTAGTAGTTTCCGATGCACATCTGGAGGCAATCTGTAATCTGTGGACCTTCAAAGTGTTGATGAAACACAGATATTGCATCAGGAATGAATACAACAGTCACCATCCACACTTTCCTCCATGGGAGTAATGTATGAAACAGTCTACGCTTTGATCGTTCCCTGGAAGACCAGTAGTAGTTTCCGATGCACATCTGGAGGCAATCTGTAATCTGTGGACTATCAGAGTGTTGATGAAACACAGAAATTGCATCGCGATTGAATACAACAGTCACCATGCGAATTTCCTCCATTAGATTAATGTCTGAAACAGTCTAAGCTTTGATCGTTCCCAGGAAGACCAGTAGTAGTTTCCGATGCACATCTGGAGACAATCTGTAATCTGTGGACTAACAGAGTGTTGATAAAACACAGAAATTGCATCAGAATTGAATACAACTGTCACCATGCGCACTTTCCTCCAAGGGAGTAAGGTATCAAACAGTCTACGCTTTGATGGTTTCCTGGAAGACCAGTAGTAGTTTCCGATGCACATCTGGAGGCATTCTGTAATCTGTGGACATTCAAAGTGTTGATGTAACACAGAAATTGCATCGGGGTTGAATACAACAGACACCATGCGCACTTTCCTCCATGGGAGTAATGTCTCAAACAGTCTACGCTTCGATCGTTCCCTGGAAGACCAGTAGTAGTTTCAGATGCACATCTGGAGACATTCTGGAAACTGTGGACTATCAGAGTGTTGATGAAACACAGAAATTGAATCGGGATTGAATACAACAGTCACCATGCGCACTTTCCTACATGGGAGTAATGTCTCAAACAGTCTACGCTTTTTTCGTTCCCTGGAAGACCAGAAGTAGATTCCGATGCACATCTGGAGGCATTCTGTAATCTGTGGACTATCGGAGTGTTGATAAAACACAGAAATTGCATCGGGATTGAATACAACAGTCACCATGCGCACTTTCCTCCAAGGGAGTAATATCTCAAACAGTCTACGCTTAGACCGTTCCCTGTAACACCAGTAGTAGATTCCGATGCACACCTGGAGGTATTCTGTAATCTGTGGACTATCAGAGTGTTGATGTAACTGAGAAATTGCATCGGGATTGAATACAACAGTCCCCATGCGCACTTTCCTCCATGGGAGTAATTCTCAAAGAGTCTACGTTTTGATCGTTTCCGGGAAGACTAGTAGTAGCTTCCGATGCACATCTGGAGGCATCCTGTAATCTGTGGACTATCAGAGTTTTGTTGAAACACAGAAATTGCATCGGGATTGAATACAACAGTCACCATGAGCACTTTCCTCCATGGGAGTAATGTCTCAAACAGTCAACGCTTTTTACTTTCCTTGGAAGACCAGTAGTAGATTCCGATGCACATCTGGAGGCATTCTGTAATCTGTGGACTATCAGAGTGTTGTTGAAACACAGAAATTGCATCGCTATTGGATACAACAGTCACCATGCGCACTTTCCTCCATGGGAGTTGTCTCACAAACAGTCTACGATTTGATCGTTCCCTGGAAGACCAGTAGCAGTTTCCGTTGCGCATATGGAGGCATCCTGTAATCTATGGACATTCAAAGTGTTGATGAAACACAGAAATTGCATCGGGATTGAATACAACAGTCACCATGCGCACGTTAGTCCATGGGAGTAATGTCTCAAACAGTCTACGCTTTGATCGTTCACAGGAAGACCAGTAGTAGTTTCGATTCACATCTGGAGGCATTGTGTAATCTGTGGACCTTCAAATTGTTGATGGAACACAGAAATTGCATTAGGAATGATTACAACAGTCACCATCCGCACTTTCCTTCATGGGAGTAATATGTGAAACAGTCTACGGTTTGATCGTTCCAAGGAAGACCAGCAGTAGTTTCCGATGCACATCTGGAGACAATCTGCAATGTGTGGACTATCAGGGTGTTGATGAAACTTAGAAATTGCATCGGGATTGAATACAACAGTCACAATCCGCTCTTTCCTCCATGGGAGTAATTCTCAAACAGTCTACGCTTTGATCGTTCCCTGGAAGAACAATAGTAGATTCCGATGCACTTCTGGAGTCAATCTGTAATCTGTGGACTATCAGAGTGTTGATGAAACTTAGACATTGCATCGGGATTGAATACAACAGTCACCATCCGCTCTTTCGTCCATGGGAATAACGTCTGAAACAGTCTACGCTTTGATCGTTCCCTGGAAGACCAGTAGTAGTTTCCGATGCACATCTGGAGGCAATCTGTAATCTGTGGACCTTCAAAGTGTTGATGAAACACAGATATTGCATCAGGAATGAATACAACAGTCACCATCCACACTTGCCTCCATGGGAGTAATGTATGAAACAGTCTACGCTTTGATCGTTCCCTGGAAGACCAGTAGTAGTTTCCGATGCACATCTGGAGGCATTCTGTAATCTGTGGACATTCAAAGTGTTGATGTAACACAGAAATTGCATCGGGGTTGAATACAACAGACACCATGCGCACTTTCCTCCATGGGAGTAATGTCTCAAACAGTCTACGCTTCGATCGTTCCCTGGAAGACCAGTAGTAGTTTCAGATGCACATCTGGAGACATTCTGGAAACTGTGGACTATCAGAGTGTTGATGAAACACAGAAATTGCATCGGGATTGAATACAACAGTCACCATGCGCACTTTCCTCCATGGGAGTAATGTCTCAAACAGTCTACGCTTTTTTCGTTCCCTGGAAGACCAGTAGTAGATTCCGATGCACATCTGGAGGCATTCTGTAATCTGTGGACTATCGGAGTGTTGATAAAACACAGAAATTGCATCGGGATTGAATACAACAGTCACCATAAGCACTTTCCTCCAAGGGAGTAATGTCTCAAACAGTCTACGCTTAGACCGTTCCCTGTAACACCTGTAGTAGATTCCGATGCACATCTGGAGGTATTCTGTAATCTTTGGACCATCAGAGTGTTGATGTAACTGAGAAATTGCATCGGGATTGAATACAACAGTTCCCATGCGCACTTTCCTCCATGGGAGTAATTCTCAAAGAGTCTACGTTTTGATCGTTTCCGGGAAGACTAGTAGTAGCTTCCGATGCACATCTGGAGGCATCCTGTAATCTGTGGACTATCAGAGTTTTGATGAAACACAGAAATTGCATCGGGATTGAATACAACAGTCACCATGCGCACTTTCCTCCATGGGAGTAATGTCTCTAACAGTCTACGCTTTTTACGTTCCCTGGAAGACCAGTAGTAGATTCCGATGCACATCTGGAGGCATTCTGTAATCTGTGGACTATCAGAGTTTTGTTGAAACACAGAAATTGCATCGGTATTGGATACAACAGTCACCATGCGCACTTTCCTCCATTGGAGTTATCTCTCAAACAGTCTACGATTTGATCGTTCCCTGGAAGACCAGTAGCAGTTTCCGTTGCGCATATGGAGGCATCCTGTAATCTGTGGACATTCAAAGTGTTGATGAAACACAGAAATTGCATCGGGATTGAATACAACAGTCACCATGCGCACTTTCCTCCATGGGAGAAATGTCTCAAGTAGTCTACGCTTTGATCGTCCCTGGAAGACCAGTAGTAGTTTCCGATGCACATCTGGAGGCATTCTGTAATCTGTGGACCTTCAAAGTGTTGATGAAACACAGAAATTGCATCGGGTTGGAATACAACAGTCACCATGCGCACTTTCTTCCATGGGAGTGATATCTCAAACAGTCTACGCTTTGATCGTTCCCTGGAAGACCAGTAGTACTTTCAGTTGCACATCTGGAGGCATTCCGGAAACTGTGGACTATCAGAGTGGTGATGAAACACAGAAATTGCATCGGGATTGAATACAACACTCACCATGCGCACTTTCCTCCATGGGAATAATGTCTCAAACTGTCATCGCTTTGATCGTTCCCTAAAGACCAGTAGTAGTTTCCGATGCACATCTGGAGGGCTTCAGCAATCAGTGGTCTATCTGAGTGTTGATTAAACACAGAAATTGCATCGGGATTGAATACAACAGTCACCATCCGCACTTTCCTCCATGGGAGTAATGTCTCAAACAGTCTACGGTTTGATCGTTCCCAGGAAAACCAGTTGTAGATTCCGATGCACATCTGGAGGCATTCTGTATTCTGTTGACCTTCAGAGTGTTGATAAAACACAGAAATTGCATCGGGATTGAATACAACAGTCACCATGCGCACTTTCCTCCATGGGAGTAATGTCTCAAACTGTCATCGCTTTCATCGTTCCCTAAAGACCAGTAGTAGTTTCCGATGCACATCTGGAGGACTTCAGTAATCAGTGGTCTATCAGAGTTCTGATGAAACACAGAAATTGCATCGGGATTGAATACAACAGTCACCATGCGCACGTTCCTCCATGGGAGTAATGTCTCAAACATTCTACGCTTTGATCGTTCCCTTGGAGACCAGTAGTAGTTTCCGATGCAAATCTGGAGGCAATCTGTAATCTGTGGACTATCAGAGTGTTGATGAAACACAGAAATTGCATCGCGATTGAATACAACTGTCACCATACGCACTTTCCTCCAAGGGAGTAATGTCTCAAACAGTCTACGCTTTGATCGTTTCCTGGAAGACCAGTAGTAGTTTCCGATGCACATCTGGAGGCATTCTTTAATCTGTGGACATTCAAAGTGTTGATGTAACACAGAAATTGCATCGGGGTTGAATACAACAGACACCATGCGCACTTTCCTCCATGGGAGTAATGTCTCAAACAGTCTACGCTTCGATCGTTCCCTGGAAGACCAGTAGTAGTTTCAGATGCACATCTGGAGACATTCTGGAAACTGTGGACTATCAGAGTGTTTATGAAACACAGAAATTGCATCGGGATTGAATACAACAGTCACCATGCGCACTTTCCTCCATGGGAGTAATGTCTCAAAGAGTCTACGCTTTTTTCGTTCCCTGGAAGACCAGTAGTAGATTCGGATGCACATCTGGAGGCATTCTGTAATCTGTGGACTATCGGAGTGTTGATAAAACACAGAAATTGCATCGGGATTGAATACAACAGTAACCATGCGCACTTTCCTCAGTGGGAGCAATTCTTAATCAGTCTACGTTTTGATCGTTCCCTGGAAGACCAATAGTAGATTCCGATGCACATCTGGAATCAATCTGTAATCTGTGGACTATCAGAGTGTTGATGAAACACAGAAATTGCATCGCGATTGAATACAACAGTCACCATGCGCACTTTCCTCCATGGGAGTAATGTCTCAAACAGTCTACGCTTTGATCGTTACCTGGTAGACCAGTAGTAGTTTCCGATGCACATTTTGGAAGCAATCTGTAATCTGTGGACTATCAGAGTGTTGATGAAACACAGAAATTCCTTCGGGATTGAATACTACTGTCACCATGCGCACTTTCCTCCATGGAAGCAATTCTTAAACAGTCTACGTTTTGATCGTTCCCTGAAAGACCAATAGTAGATTCCGATGCACATCTGGAATCAATCTGTAATCTGTGGACTATTAGAGTGTTGATGAAACACAGAAATTGCATCGCGATTGAATACAACAGTCACCATGCGCACTTTCCTCCATGGGAGTAATGTCTGAAACAGTCTACGGTTTGATCGTTCACTGGAAGACCAGTAGTAGTTTCCGATGCACATCTGGAGGCATTCTGTAGTCTGTTGACCTTCAGAGTGTTGATAAAACACAGAAATTGCATCGGGATTGAATACAACAGTCACCATGCACACTTTCGTCCAAGGGAGTAATGTCTCAAACAGTCTACGCTTTGATCGATTCCTGGAAGACAAGTAGTAGTTTCCGATGCACATCTTGAGGCATTCTGTAATCTGTGGACTATCAGAGTGTTGATGTAACACAGAAATTGCATCGGGATTGAATACAACAGTCACCATGCGCAATTTCCTCCATGGGAGTAATGTCTCAAACAGTCTACGCTTTGATCGTTCCCTGGAAGACCAGTAGTAGTTTCAGTTGCACATCTGGAGACATTCTGGAAACTGTGGACTATCAGAGTGTTGATGAAACAAAGAAATTGCATCGGGATTTATTACGTCACCATGCGCACTTTCCTCCATGGGGGTAATGTCTCAAACAGTCTACGCTTTTTTCGTTCCCTGGAAGACCAGTAGTATATTCCGATGCACATCTGGAGGCATTGTGTAATCTGTGGACTATCGGAGTGTTGATAAAACACAGAAATTGCATCGGGATTGAATAAAACAGTCACCATGCGCACTTTCCTCCAAGGGAGTAATGTCTCAAACAGTCTACGCTTTGACCGTTCGCTGGAACACCAGTAGTAGATTCCGATGCACATCTGGAGGCATTCTGTAATCTGTGGACCTTCAAAGTGTTGATGAAACACAGAAATTGCATCGGGATTGAATACAACAGTAACCATGCGCACTTTCCTCCATGGGAGTAATGTCTCAAACAGTCTACGCTTTGATCGTTCCCTGGAAGACCAGTAGTAGTTTCAGATGCACATCTGGAGGCATTCTGGGAACTGTGGACTAACAGAGTGTTGATGAAACACAGAAATTGCATCGGGATTGAATACAACAGTTACCATGCGCACTTTCCTCCATGGGGGTAATGTCTCAAACAGTCTACACTTTGACCGTTACCTGGAAGACCAGTAATAGTTTCCGATGCTCATCTGGAGGCATTCTGTAATCTGTGGACCGTCAAAGTGTTGATGAAACACTGAAATTGCAAAGGGATTGAATACAACAGTCACCATGCACAATTTCCTCCATGGGAGTAATGTCTCAAAGAGTCTACGCATTGATCGTTCCCTGAAAGACCACTAGTAGTTTCAGGTGCACATCTGGAGGCATTCTGGAAACTGTGGACTATCAGAGTGTTGATGAAACACAGAAATTCCATCGGGATAGAATACAACAGTCACCATGCACACAAACCTCCATGGGAGTATTGTATGAAACAGTCTAAGCTTTGATCTTTCCCTGGAAGACCAGTTGTAGTTTCCCATGCACATCTGGAGGCAATCTGTAATCTGTGGACTATCAGAGTTTTGATGAAACACAAAAATTGCATCGGGATTGAATACTACAGTCACCATGCGCACTTTCCACCATGGGAGTAATTCTCAAACAGTCTACGTTTTGATCGTTCCCTGGAAGACCAATAGTAGATTCCGATGCACATCTGCAATCCATCTGTAATCTGTGGATTATCAGAGTGTTGATGAAACACAGAAATTGCATCGCGAATGAAAACAACAGTAACCATGCGCACTTTCCTCCATGGGAGTAATGTCTGAAACAGTCTAAGCTTTGATCGTTCCCAGGGAGACCAGTAGTAGTTTCCGATGCACATCTGGAGGCAATCTGTAATCTGTGGACTATCAGAGTGTTGATGAAACTTAGAAATTGCATTGGGATTGAATACAACACTCACCATCCGCTCTTTCCTCCATGGGAGTAACGTCTGAAACAGTCTACGCTTAGATCGTTCCCTGAAGACCAGTAGTAGTTTCCGATGCACATCTGGAGGCATTCTGTATTCTGTGGACTTTCAAAGTGTTGATGAAACACAGAAATTTCATCGGGATTGAATACAACACTCACCATGCACACTTTCCTCCATGGGTGCAATGTATCAAACAATCTACGCTCTGATCGTTCCCTGGAAGACCAGTAGTAGTTTCCGATGCATATCTGGAGGCAATCTGTAATCTGTGGACATTCAAAGTGTTGATGAAACACAGAAATTGCATCAGGAATAAATACAACAGTCACCATCCGCACTTTCCTACATGGGAGTAATGTCTGAAACAGTCTACGGTTTGATCGTTCACTGGAAGACCAGTAGTAGTTTCCGATGCACATCTGGAGGTATTCTGTAATCTGTGAACCGTCAAAGTGTTAATGAAACACAGAAATTGCATCGGGATTGAATACAACAGTCACCATGCGCACTTTCCTCCATGGGAGTAATGTCTCAAACAGTCTACGCTTTGATCGTTCCCTGGAAGACCTGTATTAGTTTCCGTTGCACATCTGGAGGCATTCTGGAAACTGTGGCCTATCAGAGTGTTCATGAAACACAGAAATTGCATCGGGATTGAATACAACAGTCACCATGCGCACTTTCCTCCATGGGAGTAATGTCTCAAACAGTCTACGCTTTGATCGTTACCTAGAAAAGCAGTAGTAGTTTCCGATGCACATAAGGAGGCATTCTGTAATCTGTGGACTATCAGAGTGTTGTTGAAAGACAGAAATTGCATAGAGATTTAATACAACAATTTCCACGCGCACCTTCCTCCATGGGAGTTATGTCTCAAACAGTCTACGATTTGATCGTTCCCTGGAAGACCAGTAGTAGTTTCCGTTGCGCATCTGGAGGCATCCTGAAATCTGTGGACCTTCAAAGTGTTGATGAAACACAGAAATTGAATCGGGATTGAATACAACTGCCACCATGCGCACTTTCGTCCTTGGGAGTAATGTCTCAAGTAGTCTACGATTTGATCGTTCCCTGCAAGACCAGTAGTAGTTTCCGATGCACATCTGGAGGCATTCTGTAATCTGTTGAACTTCAAAGTGTTGATGAAACACAGAAATTGCATCGAGATTGAATACAACAGTAACCATGCGCACTTTCCTCCATGGGAGCAATTCTTAATCAGTCTACGTTTTGATCGTTCCCTGGAAGACCAATAGTAGATTCCGATGCACATCTGGAATCAATCTGTAATCTGTGGACTATCAGAGTGTTGATGAAACACAGAAATTGCATCGCGATTGAATACAACAGTCACCATGCGCACTTTCCTCCATGGGAGTAATGTCTCAAACAGTCTACGGTTTGATCGTTCACTGGAAGACCAGTAGTAGTTTCCGATGCACATCTGGAGGCATTCTGTAGTCTGTTGACCTTCAGAGTGTTGATAAAACACAGAAATTGCATCGGGATTGAATACAACAGTCACCATGCGCACTTTCCTCCAAGGGAGTAATGTCTCAAACAGTCTACGCTTTGATCGATTCCTGGAAGACCAGTAGTAGTTTCCGATGCACATCTTGAGGCATTCTGTAATCTGTGGACTATCAGAGTGTTGATGTAACACAGAAATTGCATCGGGATTGAATACAACAGTCACCATGCGCAATTTCCTCCATGGGAGTAATGTCTCAAACAGTCTACGCTTTGATCGTTCCCTGGAAGACCAGTAGTAGTTTCAGTTGCACATCTGGAGACATTCTGGAAACTGTGGACTATCAGAGTGTTGATGAAACAAAGAAACTGCATCGGGATTTAATACGTCACCATGCGCACTTTCCTCCATGGGAGTAATGTCTCAAACAGTCTACGCTTTTTTCGTTCCCTGGAAGACCAGTAGTAGTTTCAGATGCACATCTGGAGGCATTCTGGGAACTGTGGACTAACAGAGTGTTGATGAAACACAGAAATTGCATCGGGATTGAATACAACAGTTACCATGCGCACATTCCTCCATGGGGGTAATGTCTCAAACTGTCTACACTTTGACCGTTACCTGGAAGACCAGTAATAGTTTCCGATGCTCATCTGGAGGCATTCTGTAATCTGTGGACCGTCAAAGTGTTGATGAAACACTGAAATTGCAAAGGGATTGAATACTACAGTCACCATGCGCACTTTCCACCATGGGAGTAATTCACAAACAGTCTACGATTTGATCGTTCCCTGGAAGACCAATAGTAGATTCCGATGCACACCTGCAATCCATCTGTAATCTGTGGATTATCAGAGTGTTGATGAAACACAGAAATTGCATCGCGAATGAATACAACAGTCACCATGCGCACTTTCCTCCATGGGAGTAATGTCTGAAACAGTCTAAGCTTTGATCGTTCCCAGGAAGACCAGTAGTAGTTTCCGATGCACATCTGGAGGCAATCTGTAATCTGTGGACTATCAGAGTGTTGATGAAACTTAGAAATTGCATTGGGATTGAATACAACACTCACCATCCGCTCTTTCCTCCATGGGAGTAACGTCTGAAACAGTCTACGCTTAGATCGTTCCCTGAAGACCAGTAGTAGTTTCCGATGCACATCTGGAGGCATTCTGTATTCTGTGGACTTTCAAAGTGTTGATGAAACACAGAAATTTCATCGGGATTGAATACAACACTCACCATGCACACTTTCCTCCATGGGAGCAATGTATCAAACAATCTACGCTCTGATCGTTCCCTGGAAGACCAGTAGTAGTTTCCGATGCATATCTGGAGGCAATCTGTAATCTGTGGACATTCAAAGTGTTGATGAAACACAGAAATTGCATCAGGAATAAATACAACAGTCACCATCCGCACTTTCCTACATGGGAGTAATGTCTGAAACAGTCTACGGTTTGATCGTTCACTGGAAGACCAGTAGTAGTTTCCGATGCACATCTGGAGGCATTCTGTAATCTGTGGACCGTCAAAGTGTTAATGAAACACAGAAATTGCATCGGGATTGAATACAACAGTCACCATGCGCACTTTCCTCCATGGGAGTAATGTCTCAAACAGTCTACGCTTTGATCGTTCCCTGGAAGACCAGTATTAGTTTCCGTTGCACATCTGGAGGCATTCTGGAAACTGTGGCCTATCAGAGTGTTCATGAAACACAGAAATTGCATCGGGATTGAATACAACAGTCACCATGCGCACTTTCCTCCATGGGAGTAATGTCTCAAACAGTCTACGCTTTGATCGTTACCTAGAAAACCAGTAGTAGTTTCCGATGCACATAAGGAGGCATTCTGTAATCTGTGGACTATCAGAGTGTTGTTGAAACACAGAAATTGCATAGAGATTTAATACAACAATTACCACGCGCACCTTCCTCCATGGGAGTTATGTCTCAAACAGTCTACGATTTGATCGTTCCCTGGAAGACCAGTAGTAGTTTCCGTTGCGCAACTGGAGGCATCCTGAAATCTGTGGACCTTCAAAGTGTTGATGAAACACAGAAATTGCATCGGGATTGAATACAACTGCCACCATGCGCACTTTCGTCCTTGGGAGTAATGTCTCAAGTAGTCTACGATTTGATCGTTCCCTGCAAGACCAGTAGTAGTTTCCGATGCACATCTTGAGGCATTCTGTAATCTGTTGACCTTCAAAGTGTTGATGAAACACAGAAATTGCATCGAGATTGAATACAACAGTAACCATGCGCACTTTCCTCCATGGGAGCAATTCTTAATCAGTCTACGTTTTGATCGTTCCCTGGAAGACCAATAGTAGATTCCGATGCACATCTGGAATCAATCTGTAATCTGTGGACTATCAGAGTGTTGATGAAACACAGAAATTGCATCGCGATTGAATACAACAGTCACCATGCGCACTTTCCTCCATGGGAGTAATGTCTCAAACAGTCTACGCTTTGATCGTTACCTGGAAGACCAGTAGTAGATTCCGATGCACATCTGGAATCAATCTGTAATCTGTGGACTATCAGAGTGTTGATGAAACACAGAAATTCCTTCGGGATTGAATACTACTGTCACTATGCGCACTTTCCTCCATGGGAGCAATTCTTAAACAGTCTACGTTTTGATCGTTCCCTGGAAGACCAATAGTAGATTCCGATGCACATCTGGAATCAATCTGTAATCTGTGGACTATCAGAGCGTTGATGAAACACAGAAATTGCATCGCGATTGAATACAACAGTCACCATGCGCACTTTCCTCCATGGGAGTAATGTCTGAAACAGTCTACGGTTTGATCGTTCACTGGAAGACCAGTAGTAGTTTCCGATGCACATCTGGAGGCATTCTGTAGTCTGTTGACCTTCAGTGTGTTGATAAAACACAGAAATTGCATCGGGATTGAATACAACAGTCACCATGCGCACTTTCCTCCAAGGGAGTAATGTCTCAAACAGTCTACGCTTTGATCGATTCCTGGAAGACCAGTAGTAGTTTCCGATGCACATCTTGAGGCATTCTGTAATCTGTGGACTATCAGAGTGTTGATGTAACACAGAAATTGCATCGGGATTGAATACAACAGTCACCATGCGCAATTTCCTCCATGGGAGTAATGTCTCAAACGGTCTACGCTTTGATCGTTCCCTGGAAGACCAGTAGTAGTTTCAGTTGCACATCTGGAGACATTCTGGAAACTGTGGACTATCAGAGTGTTGATGAAACAAAGAAATTGCATCGGGATTTAATACGTCACCATGCGCACTTTCCTCCATGGGAGTAATGTCTCAAACAGTCTACGCTTTTTTCGTTCCCTGGAAGACCAGTAGTATATTCCGATGCACATCTGGAGGCATTCTGTAATCTGTGGACTATCGGAGTGTTGATAAAACACAGAAATTGCATCGGGATTGAATAAAACAGTCACCATGCGCACTTTCCTACAAGGGAGTAATGTCTCAAACAGTCTACGCTTTGACCGTTCGCTGGAACACCAGTAGTAGATTCCGATGCACATCTGGAGGCATTCTGTAATCTGTGGACCTTCAAAGTGTTGATGAAACACAGAAATTGCATCGGGATTGAATACAACAGTAACCATGCGCACTTTCCTCCATGGGAGTAATGTCTCGAACAGTCTACGCTTTGATCGTTACCTGGTAGCCCAGTAGTAGTTTCCGATGCACATTTTGGAGGCAATCTGTAATCTGTGGACTATCAGAGTGTTGATGAAACACAGAAATTCCTTCGGGATTGAATACTACTGTCCCCATGCGCACTTTCCTCCATGGGAGCAATTCTTAAACAGTCTACGTTTTGATCGTTCCCTGGAAGACCAATAGTAGATTCCGATGCACATCTGGAATCAATCTGTAATCTGTGGACTATTAGAGTGTTGATGAAACACAGAAATTGCATCGCGATTGAATAAAACAGTCACCATGCGCACTCTCCTCCATGGGAGTAATGTCTGAAACAGTCTACGGTTTGATCGTTCACTGGAAGACCAGTAGTAGCTTCCGGTGCACATCTGGAGGCAATCTGTAGTCTGTTGACCTTCAGAGTGTTGATAAAACACAGAAATTGCATCGGGATTGAATACAACAGTCACCATGCGCACTTGCCTCCATGGGAGTAACGTCTGAAACAGTCTACGCTTAGAACGTTCCCTGGAAGACCAGTAGTAGTTTCCGATGCACATCTGGAGGCATTCTGTAATCTGTGGACCTTCAAAGTGTTGATGAAACACAGAAATTCCATCGGGTTAGAATACAACAGTCACCATGCACACAAACCTCCATGGGAGTATTGTATGAAACAGTCTAAGGTTTGATCTTTCCCTGGAAGACCAGTTGTAGTTTCCCATGCACATCTGGAGGCAATCTGTAATCTGTGGACTATCAGAGTTTTGATGAAACACAGAAATTGCATCGGGATTGAATACTACAGTCACCATGCGCACTTTCCGCCATGGGAGTAATTCTCAAACAGTCTACGTTTTGATCGTTCCCTGGAAGACCAATAGTAGATTCCGATGCACATCTGCAATCCATCTGTAATCTGTGGATTATCAGAGTGTTGATGAAACACAAAAATTGCATCGCGAATGAATACAACAGTCACCATGCGCACTCTCCTCCATGGGAGTAATGTCTGAAACAGTCTACGGTTTGATCGTTCACTGGAAGACCAGTAGTAGCTTCCTATGCACATCTGGAGGCATTCTGTAGTCTGTTGACCTTCAGAGTGTTGATAAAACACAGAAATTGCATCGGGATTGAATACAACAGTCACCATGCGCACTTGCCTCCATGGGAGTAACGTCTGAAACAGTCTACGCTTAGATCGTTCCCTGGAAGACCAGTAGTAGTTTCCGATGCACATCTGGAGGCATTCTGTAATCTGTGGACCTTCAAAGTGTTGATGAAACACAGAAATTCCATCGGGTTAGAATACAACAGTCACCATGCACACAAACCTCCATGGGAGTATTGTATGAAACAGTCTAAGGTTTGATCTCTCCCTGGAAGACCAGTTGTAGTTTCCCATGCACATCTGGAGGCAATCTGTAATCTGTGGACTATCAGAGTTTTGATGAAACACAGAAATTGCATCGGGATTCAATACTACAGTCACCATGCGCACTTTCCGCCATGGGAGTAATTCTCAAACAGTCTACGTTTTGATCGTTCCCTGGAAGACCAATAGTAGATTCCGATGCACATCTGCAATCCATCTGTAATCTGTGGATTATCAGAGTGTTGATGAAACACAAAAATTGCATCGCGAATGAATACAACAGTCACCATGCGCACTTTCCTCCATGGGAGTAATGTCTGAAACAGTCTAAGCTTTGATCGTTCCCAGGAAGACCAGTAGTAGTTTCCGATGCACATCTGGAGACAATCTGTAATCTTTGGACTATCAGAGTGTTGATGAAACTTAGAAATTGCATCGGGATTGAATACAACAGTTACCATCCGCTCTTTCTTCCATGGGAGTAACGTCTGAAACAGTCTACGTTTTGATCGTTCCCTGGAAGACCAATAGTAGATTCCGATGCACATCTGGAATCAATCTGTAATCTGTGGACTATCAGAGTGTTGATGAAACACAGAAATTGCATCGCGATTGAATACAACAGTCACCATGCGCACTTTCCTCCATGGGAGTAATGTCTCAAACAGTCTACGCTTTGATCGTTACCTAGAAAACCAGTAGTAGTTTTCGATGCACATAAGGAGGCATTCTGTAATCTGTGGACTATCAGAGTGTTGTTGAAACACAGAAATTGCATAGAGATTTAATACAACAATTACCACGCGCACCTTCCTCCATGGGAGTTATGTCTCAAACAGTCTACGATTTGATCGTTCCCTGGAAGACCAATTGTAGATTCCGATGCACATCTGGAATCAATCTGTAATCTGTGGACTATCAGAGTGTTGATGAAACACAGAAATTGCATCGCGATTGAATACAACAGTCACCATGCGCACTTTCCTCCATGGGAGTAATGTCAGAAACAGTCTACGGTTTGATCGTTCACTGGAAGACCAGTAGTAGTTTCCGATGCAAATCTGGAGGCATTCTGTAGTCTGTTGACCTTCAGAGTGTTGATAAAACACAGAAATTGCATCGAGATTGAATACAACAGTCACCATGCGCACTTTCCTCCAAGGGAGTAATGTCTCAAACAGTCTACGCTTTGATCGATTCCTGGAAGACCAGTAGTAGTTTCCGATGCACATCTGGAGGTATTCTGTAATCTGTGGACTATCAGAGTGTTGATGTAACATAGAAATTGCATCAGGAATGAATACAACAGTCACCATGCGCACTTTCCTCCATGGGAGTAATGTTTCAAGTAGTCTACGATTTGATCGTTCCCTGGAAGACCAGTAGTAGTTTCCGATGCACATCTGGAGGACTTCTGTAATCAGTGGACTATCTGAGTGTTGATGAAACACAGAAATTGCATCGGTATTGGATACAACAGTCACCATACGCACTTTCCTTCATGGGAGTTATGTCTCAAACAGTCTACGATTTGATCGTTCACTGGAAGACCAGTAGCAGTTTCCGTTGCGCATCTGGAGGCATCCTGTAATCTGTGGACATTCAAAGTGTTGATGAAACACAGAAATTGCATCGGGATTGAATACAACAGTCACCATGCGCACTTTCCTCCATGGGAGTAATGTCTCAAGTAGTCTACGCTTTGATCGTCCCTGGAAGACCAGTAGTAGTTTCCGACGTACATCTGGAGTCATTCTGTAATCTGTGGACCTTCAAAGTGTTGATGGAACACAGAAATTGCATCGAGATTGAATGCAACAGTCACCATGCGCAATTTCCTCCATGGGAGTAATGTCTCAAAGAGTCTACGCTTTGATCGTTCCCTGAAAGACCAGTAGTAGTTTCAGGTGCACATCTGGAGGCATTCTGGAAACTGTGGACTATCAGAGTGTTTATGAAACACAGAAATTGCATCTGGATTGAATACAACAGTCACCATGCGCACTTTCCTCCATGGGAGTAATGTCTCAAACAGTCTACGTTTTCATCGTTCCCTAAAGACCAGTAGTATTTTCCGATGCACATCTGGGGGACTTCAGTAATCAGTGGACTATCTGAGTGTTGAAGAAACACAGAAATTGCATCGGGATTGAATACAACTGTCACCATGCGCACTTTCCTCCATGGGAGTAATGTCTCAAACAGTCTACGTTTTGATCGTTCACTTGAAGACCAGTGGTAATTTCCGATTATCATCTGGAGGCATTCTGTAACCTGTCGTCTATCAGGGTGTTGATGAAACACAGAAATTTCATCGGGTTTGAATACAACAGTCACCATGCGCACTTTCCTCCATGGGCGTAATGTCTCAAACTGTCATCCCATTGATCGTTCCCTGAAGACCAGTAGTAGTTTCCGAGGCACATCTAGAGGCATTCTGTAATCAGTGAACTATCAGAGTGTTGATGAAACACAGAAATTGCACCGGGATTGAATACAACAGTCACCATGCGCACTTTCATGCATGGGAGTAATGTCTCAAACAGTCTACGCTTTGATCGTTCCCTGGAAGACCAGTAGTAGTTTCCGATGCACATCTGGAGGCATTCTGCAATCTGTGGACTATCAGAGTGTTGTTGAAACACAGAAATTGCATTGAGATTGAATACAACAGTTGCCACGCGCACTTTCCTCCATATGAGTTATGTCTCAAACAGTCTAAGATTTGATCGTTCCCTGGAAGACCAGTAGTAGTTTCCGTTGCGCATCTGGAGGTATCCTGTAATCTGTGGACCTTCAAAGTGTGATGAAACACAGAAATTGCATCGGGATTGAATACAACAGTCACCATGCGCACTTTCCTCCATGGGAGTAACGTCTCAAATGGTCTACGTTTTGATCGTTCCCTGGAAGACCAGTAGTAGTTTCCGATGCACATCTGGAGGCATTCTGTAAACTGAGGACCTTCAAAAAGTTGATGAAACACAGAAATTGCCTCGGGATTGAATACAACAGTCACCATGCGCACTTTCCTCAATGGGAGTAATGTCTCAAACAGTCTACGCTTTTTTCGTTCCCATGAAGACCAGTAGTAGTTTCCGATGCACATCTGGAGGCATTCTATAATCTGTGGACTATCAGAGTGTTGTTGAAAAACAGAAATTGCATCGGGATTGAATACAACAATCACCATGCGCACTTTCCTCCATGGGAGTAATGTCTCAAACTGTCATCGCTTTTATCGTTCCCTGAAGACCTGTAGTATTTTCCTATTCACATCTGGAAGACTTCTGTATTCAGTGCACTATCTGAGTGATGATGAAACACAGAAATTGCATCGGGATTGAATACATCAGTCACCATGCGCACTTCCCTCCATGGGAGTAATGTCTTAAACTGTCATCGCTTTTATCGTTCCCTGAAGACCAGTAGTAGTTTCCGATGCACATCTGGAAGACTTCTGTAATCAGTGGACTATCTGAGTGTTGATGAAACACAGAAATTGCATCGGGATTGAATGCAACAGTCACCATGCGCACTTTCCTCCATGGCAGTAATGTCTCAAACAGTCTACGTTTAGATCGTTCCCTGGAAGACCAGTAGTAGTTTCAGATGCACATCAGGAGGCATTCTGGAAACTGTGGTTTATCAGAGTGTTGATGAAACACAGAAATTGCATCGGGATTGAATACAACAGTCACCATGCGCAATTTCCTCCATGGGAGTAATGTCTCAAAGAGTCTACGCTTTGATCGTTCCCTGAAAGACCAGTAGTAGTTTCAGATGCACATCTGGAGGCATTCTGGAAACTGTGGACTATCAGAGTGTTTATAAAACACAGAAATTGCATCTGGATTGAATACAACAGTCACCATGCGCACTTTCCTCCGTGGGTGTAATGTCTCAAACTGTCATCGCTTTGATCGTTCCCTAAAGACCAGTAGTAGTTTCCGATGCACATCTGCTGGACTTCAGTAATCAGTGGACGATCTGAGAGTTGATGAAACACAGAAACTGCATCGGGATTGAATACAACTGTCACAATGCGCACTTTCCTACATGGAAGTAATGTCCCAAACAGTCTAAGTTTTGATCGTTCCCTGGAAGACCAGTAGTAGTTTCCGATTATCATCTGGAGGCATTCTGTAACCTGTCGTCTATCAGGGTGTTGATGAAACACAGAAATTGCATCGGGATTGAATACAACAGTCACCATGCGCAGTTTCCTACATGGGAGTAATGTCTCAAACAGTCTACGCTTTGATTGTTCACTGGAAGACCAGTAGTAGTTTCCGACGCACATCTGGATGCATTCTGTAATCTGTGGACTATCAGAGTGTTGTTGAAACACAGAAATTGCATCGGGATTGAATACAACAGTCACCATGCGCACTTTCCTCCATGGGAGTAATGTCTCAAACTGTCATCGCTTTGATCGTTCCCTGAAGAGCAGTAGTAGTTTCCGAGGCACATCTAGAGGCATTCTGTAATCAGTGAACTATCAGAGTGTTGATGAAACACAGAAATTGCACCGGGATTGAATACAACAGTCACCATGCGCACTTTCATCCATGGGAGTAATGTCTCAAACAGTCTATGCTTTGATCGTTCCCTGGAAGACCAGTAGTAGTTTCCGATGCACATCTGGGGGCATTCTGTAACCTGTCGACTATCAGGGTGTTGATGAAACACAGAAATTGCATCGGGATGGAATACAACAGTCACCATGCGCACTTTCCTCAATGGGAGTAATGTCTCAAACTGTCATCGCTTTTATCGTTCCCTGAAGACCAGTAGTAGTTTCCGATGCACATCTGGAAGACATCTGTAATCAGTGGACTATCTGAGTGTTGATGAAACACAGAAATTGCATCGGGATTGAATACATCAGTCACCATGCGCACTTTGCTCCATGTTAGTAATGTCTTAAACTGTCATCGCTTTTATCGTTCCCTGAAGACCAGTAGTAGTTTCCGATGCACATCTGGAAGACATCTGTAATCAGTGGACCTTCAAAGTGTTGATGAAACACAGAAATTGCATCGGGATTGAATACAACTGTCACCATGCGCATTTTCCTCCATGGGAGTAATGTCTCAAACAGTCTACGTTTTGATCGTTCCCTGGAGGACCAGTAGTAGTTTCCGATTAACATCTGGAGGCATTCCGTAATCTGTCGACTATCAGGGTGTTAATGAAACACAGAAATTGCATCGGGATTGAATACAACAGTCACCATGCGCCCTTTCCTCAATGGGAGTAAAGTCTCTAACAGTCTACGCTTTGATCGTTACCTGGAAGACCAGTAGTAGTTTCCGATGCACATCTGGAGGCATTCTTTAATCTGTGGCCCTTCAAAGTGTTGATGTAACACAGAAATTGCCTCGTGATTAAATACAACAGTCACCATGCGCACTTTCCTCCATGGGCGTAATGTCTCAAACTGTCATCGCATTGATCGTTCCCTGAAGACGAGTAGTAGCTTCCGAGGCACATCTGGAGGCATTCTGTAATCAGTGAACTATCAGAGAGTTGATGAAACACAGAAATTGCACCGGGATTGAATACAACAGTCACCATGCGCACTTTCATCCAGGGGTGTAATGTCTCAAGCAGTCTACGCTTTGATCGTTCCCTGGAAGACCAGTAGTAGTTTCCGATGCACATCTGGAGGCATTCTGTAATCTGTGGACTATCAGAGTGTTGTTGAAACACAGAAATTGCATAGAGATTGAATACAACAGTTGCCACGCGCCTTTTCCTCCATGGGAGTTATGTCTCAAACAGTCTACGATTTGATCGTTCCCTGGAAAACCAGTAGTAGTTTCCGTTGCGCATCTGGAGGTATCCTGTAATCTGTGGACCTTCAAAGTGTTGATGAAACACATAAATTGCATCGGGATTGAATACCACAGTCACCATGCGCACTTTCCTCCATGGGATAAAGTCTCAAGTAGTCTACGCTTTGATCGTTCCCTGGAAGACCAGTAGTTCTTTCCGATGCACATCTGGAGGCATTCTGAAATCTGAGGACCTTCAAAAAGTTGATGAAACACAGAAATTGCCTAGGGATTGAATACAACAGTCACCATGCGCACTTTCTTCAATGGGAGTAATGTCTCAAACAGTCTACGCTTTTTTCGTTCCCATGAAGACCAGTAGTAGTTGCCGATGCACATCTGGTGGCATTCTTTAATCTGTGGACTATCAGAGTGTTGTTGAAAAACAGAAATTGCATCGGGATTGAATACAACGGTCACCATGTGCACTTTCCTCCATGGGAGTAATGTCTCAAACTGTCATCGCTTTTATCGTTCCCTGAAGACCAGTAGTAGTTTCCGATGCACATCTGGAAGACTTCTATAATCAGTGGACTATCTGAGTGTTGATGAAACACAGAAATTGCATCGGTATTGAATACATCAGTCACCATGCGCACTTCCCTCCATGGGAGTAATGTCTTAAACTGTCATCGCTTTTATCGTTCCCTGAAGACCAGTAGTAGTTTCCGATGCTAATCTGGAAGACTTCTGTAATCAGTGGACTATCTGAGTGTTGATGAAACACAGAAATTGCATCGGGATTGAATGCAACAGTCACCATGCGCACTTTCCTCCATGGGAGTAATGTCTCAAACAGTCTACGTTTAGATCGTTCCCTGGAAGACCAGTAGTAGTTTCCGATGCACATCTGGAGGCATTCTGTAATCTGTGGACCTTCAAAGTGTTGATGAAACACAGAAATTGCATCGGGATTGAATACAACAGTCACCATGCGCAATTTCCTCCATGGGAGTAATGTCTCAAACAGTCTACGATTTGATCGTTCCCTGGAAGACCAGTAGTAGTTTCCGATTATCATCTGGAGGCATTCTGTAACCTGTCGTCTATCAGGGTGTTGATGAAACACAGAAATTGCATCGGGATTGAATACAACAGTCACCATGCGCAGTTTCCTCCATAGGAGTAAAGTCTCAAACAGTCTACGCTTTGATTGTTCACTGGAAGACCAGTAGTAGTTTCCGACGCACATCTGGAGGCATTCTGTAATCTGTGGAGTATCAGAGTGTTGTTGAAACACAGAAATTGCATCGGGATTGAATACAACAGTCACAATGCGCACTTTCCTCCATGGGAGTAATGTCTCAAACCGTCATCGCTTTGATCGTTCCCTGAAGACCAGTAGTAATTTCCGAGGCACATCTGGAGGCATTCTGTAATCAGTGAACTATCAGAGTGTTGATGAAACACAGAAATTGCACCGGGATTCAATACAACAGTTGCCACGCGGACTTTCCCCCATGGGAGTTATGTCTCAAACACTCTACGATTTGATCATTCCCTGAAAGACCAGTAGTAGTTTCAGATGCACATCTGGAGGCATTCTGGAAGCTGTGGACTATTTCTGTGTTTATGAAACACAGAAATTGCATCTGGATGGAATACAACAGTCACCATGCGCACTTTCCTCCATGGGAGTAATGTCTCAAGTAGTCTACCCTTTGATCGTTCCCTAAAGACCAGTAGTAGTTTCCGATGCACATCTGGGGGACTTCAGTAATCAGTGGACTATCTGAGAGTTGATGAAACACAGAAACTGCATCTGGATTGAATACAACTGTCACAATGCGCACTTTCCTCCATAGGAGTAATGTCTCAAACAGTCTACGTTTTGATCGTTCCCTGGAAGACCAGTAGTAGTTTCCGATTACCATCTGGAGGCATTCTGTAACCTGTCGTCTATCAGGGTGTTGATGAAACACAGAAATTGCATCGGGATTGAATACAACAGTCACCATGCGCACTTTCCTCCATGGGAGTAATGTCTCAAACCGTCATCGCTATGATCGTTCCCTGAAGACCAGTAGTAGTCTCCGAGGCACATCTGAAGGCATTCTGTAATCAGTGAACTATCAGAGTGTTGATGAAACACAGAAATTGCAACGGGATTGAATACAACAGTCACCATGCGCACTTTCATCCATGGGAGTAATGTCTCAAACAGTCTATGCTTTGATCGTTCCCTGGAAGACCAGTAGTAGTTTCCGATGTACATCTGGAGGCATTCTGTAACCTGTCGACTATCAGAGTGTTGATGAAACACAGAAATTGCATCGGGATTGAATACAACAGTCACCATGCGCACTTTCCTCCATGGGAGTAATGTCTCAAACTGTCATCGCTTTTATCGTTCCCTGAAGACCAGTAGTAGTTTCCGATGCACATCTGGAAGATATCTGTAATCAGTGGACTATCTGAGTGTTGATGAAACACAGAAATTGCATCGGGATTGAATACAACAGTCACCATGCGCAATTTCCTCCATGGGAGTAATGTCTCAAAGAGTCTACGCTTTGATCGTTCCCTGAAAGACCAGTAGAAGTTTCAGATGCACATCTGGAGGCATTCTGGAAACTGTGGACTATCAGAGTGTTTATGAAACACAGAAATTGCATCGGGATTGAATACAACTGTCACCATGCGCACTTTCCTCCATGGTAGTAATGTCTCAAACAGTCTACGCTTTGATCGTTACCTGGAAGACCAGTAGTAGTTTCCGATGCACATCTGGAGGCATGCTTTAATCTGTGGCCCTTCAAAGTGTTGATGTAACACAGAAATTGCCTCGTGATTAACTACAACAGTCACCATGCGCACTTCCCTCCATGGGCGTAATGTCTCAAACTGTCATCGCATTGATCGTTCCCTGGAAGACCAGTAGTAGTTTCCGATGCACATCTGGAGGCATTCTGTAATCTGTGGACTATCAGAGTGTTGTTGAAACACAGAAATTGCATAGGGATTGAATACAACTGTTGACAAGTGCACTTTCCTCTATGGGAGTTATGTGTCAAACAGTCTACGATTTGATCGTTCCCTGGAAGACCAGTAGTAGTTTCCGTTGCGCATCTGGAGCTATCCTGTAATCTGTGGATATTCAAAGTGTTGATGAAACACATAAATTGCATCGGGATTGAATACCAGAGTCACCATGCGCACTTTCCTCCATGGGAGTAATGTCTCAAGTAGTCTACGCTTTGATCGTTCCCTGGAAGACCAGTAGTTGTTTCCGATGCACATCTGGAGGCATTCTGTAATCTGAGGACCTTCAAAAAGTTGATGAAACACAGAAATTGCCTCGGGATTGAATACAACAGTCACCATGCGCACTTTCTTCAATTGGAGTAATGTCTCAAACAGTCTACGCTTTTTTCGTTCCCATGAAGACCAGTAGTAGTTTTCGATGCACATAAGGAGGCATTCTGTAATCTGTGGACTATCAGAGTGTTGTTGAAACACAGAAATTGCATAGAGATTTAATACAACAATTACCACGCGCACCTTCCTCCATGGGAGTTATGTCTCAAACAGTCTACGATTTGATCGTTCCCTGGAAGACCAATTGTAGATTCCGATGCACATCTGGAATCAATCTGTAATCTGTGGACTATCAGAGTGTTGATGAAACACAGAAATTGCATCGCGATTGAATACAACAGTCACCATGCGCACTTTCCTCCATGGGAGTAATGTCTCAAACAGTCTACGCTTTGATCGTTACCTGGAAGACCAGTAGTAGTTTCCGATGCACATTTTGGAGGCAATCTGTAATCTGTGGACTATCAGAGTGTTGATGAAACACAGAAATTCCTTCGGGATTGAATACTACTGTCACCATGCGCATTTTCCTCCATGGGAGCAATTCTTAAACAGTCTACGTTTTGATCGTTCCCTGGAAGACCAATAGTAGATTCCGATGCACATCTGGAATCAATCTGTAATCTGTGGACTATCAGAGTGTTGATGAAACACAGAAATTGCATCGCGATTGAATACAACAGTCACCATGCGCACTTTCCTCCATGGGAGTAATGTCTGAAACAGTCAACGGTTTGACCGTTCACTGGAAGACCAGTAGTAGTTTCCGATGCACATCTGGAGGCATTCTGTAGTCTGTTGACCTTCAGAGTGTTGATAAAACACAGAAATTGCATCGAGATTGAATACAACAGTCACCATGCGCACTTTCCTCCCAGGGAGTAATGTCTCAAACAGTCTACGCTTTGATCGATTCCTGGAAGACCAGTAGTAGTTTCCGATGCACATCTGGAGGCATTCTGTAATCTGTGGACTATCAGAGTGTTGATGTAACATAGAAATTGCATCAGGAATGAATACAACAGTCACCATGCGCACTTTCCTCCATGGGAGTAATGTCTCAAACAGTCTACGCTTCGATCGTTCCCTGGAAGACCAGTAGTAGTTTCAGATGCACATCTGGAGACAATCTGGAAACTGTGGACTATCAGAGTGTTGATGAAACACAGAAATTGCATCGGGATTTAATACGTCACCATGCGCATTTTCCTCCATGGGAGTAATGTCTCAAACAGTCTACGCGTTCACCGTTCTTTTTAACAACAGTAGTAGATTCCGATGCACATCTGGAGGCATTCTGTAATCTGTGGACTTTCAGGGTGTTGATGAAACACAGAGATTGCATCGGCATTGAATACAACAGTCACCATGCGCACATTCCTCCATGGGAGTAATGTTTCAAGTAGTCTACGATTTGATCGTTCCCTGGAAGACCAGTAGTAGTTTCCGATGCACATCTGGAGGACTTCTGTAATCAGTGGACTATCTGAGTGTTGATGAAGCACAGAAATTGCATCGGTATTGGATACAACAGTCACCATACGCACTTTCTTTCATGGGAGTTATGTCTCAAACAGTCTACGATTTGATCGTTCCCTGGAAGACCAGTAGCAGTTTCCGTTGCGCATCTGGAGGCATCCTGTAATCTGTGGACATTCAAAGTGTTGATGAAACACAGAAATTGCATTGGGATTGAATACAACAGTCACCATGCGCACTTTCCTCCATGGGAGTAATGTCTCAAGTAGGCTACGCTTTGATCGTCCCTGGAAGACCAGTAGTAGTTTCCGACGTACATCTGGAGTCATTCTGTAATCTGTGGACCTTCAAAGTGTTGATGAAACACAGAAATTGCATCGAGATTGAATGCAACAGTCACCATGCGCAATTTCCTCCATGGGAGTAATGTCTCAAAGAGTCTACGCTTTGATCGTTCCCTGAAAGACCAGTAGTAGTTTCAGGTGCACATCTGGAGGCATTCTGGAAACTGTGGACTATCAGAGTGTTTATGAAACACAGAAATTGCATCTGGATTGAATACAACAGTCACCATGCGCACTTTCCTCCATGGGAGTAATGTCTCAAACAGTCAACGTTTTCATCGTTCCCTAAAGACCAGTAGTATTTTCCGATGCACATCTGGGGGACTTCAGTAATCAGTGGACTATCTGAGTGTTGATGAAACAGAGAAATTGCATCGGGATTGAATACAACTGTCACCATGCGCACTTTCCTCCATGGGAGTAATGTCTCAAACAGTCTACGTTTTGATCGTTCACTGGAAGAACAGTAGTAGTTTCCGATTATCATCTGGAGGCATTCTGTAACCTGTCGTCTATCAGGGTGTTGATGAAACACAGAAATTTCTTCTGGTTTGAATACAACAGTCACCATGCGCACTTTCCTCCATGGGCGTAATGTCTCAAACTGTCATCGCATTGATCGTTCCCTGAAGACCAGTAGTAGTTTCCGAGGCACATCTAGAGGCATTCTGTAATCAGTGAACTATCAGAGTGTTGATGAAACACAGAAATTGCACCGGGATTGAATACAACAGTCACCATGCGCACTTTCATGCATGGGAGTAATGTCTCAAACAGTCTACGCTTTGATCGTTCCCTGGAAGACCAGTAGTAGTTTCCGATGCACATCTAGAGGCATTCTGCAATCTGTGGACTATCAGAGTGTTGTTGAAACACAGAAATTGCATTGAGATTGAATACAACAGTTGCCACGCGCACTTTCCTCCATATGAGTTATGTCTCAAACAGTCTACGATTTGATCGTTCCCTGGAAGACCAGTAGTAGTTTCCGTTGCGCATCTGGAGGTATCCTGTAATCTGTGGACCTTCAAAGTGTGACGAAACACAGAAATTGCATCGGGATTGAATACAACAGTCACCATGCGCACTTTCCTCCATGGGAGTAACGTCTCAAATGGTCTACGTTTTGATCGTTCCCTGGAAGACCAGTAGTAGTTTCCGATGCACATCTGGAGGCATTCTGTAAACTGAGGACCTTCAAAAAGTTGATGAAACACAGAAATTGCCTCGGGATTGAATACAACAGTCACCATGCGCACTTTCCTCAATGGGAGTAATGTCTCAAACAGTCTACGCTTTTTTCGTTCCCATGAAGACCAGTAGTAGTTTCCGATGCACATCTGGAGGCATTCTATAATCTGTGGACTATCAGAGTGTTGTTGAAAAACAGAAATTGCATCGGGATTGAATACAACAATCACCATGCGCACTTTCCTCCATGGGAGTAATGTCTCAAACTGTCATCGCTTTTATCGTTCCCTGAAGACCTGCAGTATTTTCCTATGCACATCTGGAAGACTTCTGTAATCAGTGCACTATCTGAGTGATGATGAAACACAGAAATTGCATCGGGATTGAATACATCAGTCACCATGCGCACTTCCCTCCATGGGAGTAATGTCTTAAACTGTCATCGCTTTTATCGTTCCCTGAAGACCAGTAGTAGTTTCCGATGCACATCTGGAAGACTTCTGTAATCAGTGGACTATCTGAGTGTTGATGAAACACGGAAATTGCATCGGGATTGAATGCAACAGTCACCATGCGCACTTTCCTCCATGGGAGTAATGTCTCAAACAGTCTACGTTTAGATAGTTCCCTGGAAGACCAGTAGTAGTTTCAGATGCACATCTGGAGGCATTCTGGAAACTGTGGTTTATCAGAGTGTTGATGAAACACAGAAATTGCATCGGGATTGAATACAACAGTCACCATGCGCAATTTCCTCCATGGGAGTAATGTCTCAAAGAGTCTACTCTTTGATCGTTCCCTGAAAGACCAGTAGTAGTTTCAGATGCACATCTGGAGGCATTCTGGAAACTGTGGACTACCAGAGTGTTTATGAAACACAGAAATTGCATCTGGATTGAATACAACAGTCACCATGCGCACTTTCCTCCATGGGAGTAATGTCTCAAACTGTCATCGCTTTGATCGTTCCCTAAAGACCAGTAGTAGTTTCCGATGCACATCTGGTGGACTTCAGTAGTCAGTGGACGATCTGAGAGTTGAAGAAACACAGAAACTGCATCGGGATTGAATACAACTGTCACAATGCGCACTTTCCTACATGGGAGTAATGTCTCAAACAGTCTACGTTTTGATCGTTTCCTGGAAGACCAGTAGTAGTTTCCGATTATCATCTGGAGGCATTCTGTAACCTGTCGTCTATCAGGGTGTTGATGAAACACAGAAATTGCATCGGGATTGAATACAACAGTCACCATGCGTAGTTTCCTACATGGGAGTAATGTCTCAAACAGTCTACGCTTTGATTCTTCACTGGAAGACCAGTAGTAGTTTCCGACGCACATCTGGAGGCAGTCTGTAATCTGTGGACTATCAGAGTGTTGTTGAAACACAGAAATTGCATCGGGTTTGAATACAACAGTCACCATGCGCACTTTCCTCCATGGGAGTAATGTCTCAAACAGTCATCGCTTTGATCGTTCCCTGAAGACCAGTAGTAGTCTCCGAGGCACATCTAGAGGCATTCTATAATCAGTGAACTATCAGAGTGTTGATGAAACACAGAAATTGCACCGGGATTGAATACAACAGTCACCATGCGCACTTTCATCCATGGGAGTAATGTCTCAAACAGTCTATGCTTTGATCGTTCCCTGGAAGACCAGTAGTAGTTTCCGATGCACATCTGGAGGCAATCTGTAACCTGTCGACTATCAGGGTGTTGATGAAACACAGAAATTGCATCGGGATGGAATACAACAGTCACCATGCGCACTTTCCTCAATGGGAGTAATGTCTCAAACTGTCATCGCTTTTATCGTTCCCTGAAGACCAGTAGTAGTTTCCGATGCACATCTGGAAGACATCTGTAATCAGTGGACTATCTGAGTGTTGATGAAACACAGAAATTGCATCGGGATTGAATACATCAGTCACCATGCGCACTTTCCTCCATGTTAGTAATGTCTTAAACTGTCATCGCTTTTATCGTTCCCTGAAGACCAGTAGTAGTTTCGGAAGTACATCTGGAAGGCTTCTGTAATCAGTGGACTATCTGAGTGTTGATGAAACACAGAAATTGCATCGGGATTGAATACAACTGTCACCATGCGCACTTTCCTCCATGGGAGTAATGTCTCAAACAGTCTACGTTTTGATCGTTCCCTGGAAGACCAGTAGTAGTTTCCGATTAACATCTGGAGGCATTCTGTAACCTGTCGACTATCAGGGTGTTGATGAAACACAGAAATTGCATCGGGATTGAATACAACAGTCACCATGCGCACTTTCCTCAATGGGAGTAAAGTCTCTAACAGTCTACGCTTTGATCGTTACCTGGAAGACCAGTAGTAGTTTCCGATGCACATCTGGAGGCATTCTTTAATCTGTGGCCCTTCAAAGTGTTGATGTAACACAGAAATTGCCTCGTGATTAAATACAACAGTCACCATGCGCACTTTCCTCCATGGGCGTAATGTCTCAAACTGTTATCGCATTGATCGTTCCCTGAAGACGAGTAGTAGTTTCCGAGGCACATCTGGAGGCATTCTGTAATCAGTGAACTATCAGAGAGTTGATGAAACACAGAAATTGCACCGGGATTGAATACAACAGTCACCATGCGCACTTTCATCCAGGGGTGTAATGTCTCAAGCAGACTACGCTTTGATCGTTCCCTGGAAGACCAGTAGTAGTTTCCGATGCACATCTGGAGGCATTCTGTAATCTGTGGACTATCGGAGTGTTGTTGAAACACAGAAATTGCATAGAGATTGAATACAACAGTTGCCACGCGCCTTTTCCTCCATGGGAGTTATGTCTCAAACAGTCTACGATTTGATCGTTCCCTGGAAAACCAGTAGTAGTTTCCGTTGGGCATCTGGAGGTATCCTGTAATCTGTGGACCTTCAAAGTGTTGATGAAACACATAAATTGCATCGGGATTGAATACCACAGTCACCATGCGCACTTTCCTCCATGGGATAATGTCTCAAGTAGTCTACGCTTTGATCGTTCCCTGGAAGACCAGTAGTTCTTTCCGATGCACATCTGGAGGCATTCTGAAATCTGAGGACCTTCAAAAAGTTGATGAAACACAGAAATTGCCTCGGGATTGAATACAACAGTCACCATGCGCACTTTCTTCAATGGGAGTAATGTCTCAAACAGTCTACGCTTTTTTCGTTCCCATGAAGACCAGTAGTAGTTGCCGATGCACATCTGGAGGCATTCTATAATCTGTGGACTATCAGAGTGTTGTTGAAAAACAGAAATTGCATCGGGATTGAATACAACGGTCACCATGTGCACTTTCCTCCATGGGAGTAATGTCTCAAACTGTCATCGCTTTTATCGTTCCCTGAAGACCAGTAGTAGTTTCCGATGCACATCTGGAAGACTTCTATAATCAGTGGACTATCTGAGTGTTGATGAAACACAGAAATTGCATCGGTATTGAATACATCAGTCACCATGCGCACTTCCCTCCATGGGAGTAATGTCTTAAACTGTCATCGCTTTTATCGTTCCCTGAAGACCAGTAGTAGTTTCCGATGCTAATCTGGAAGACTTCTGTAATCAGTGGACTATCTGAGTGTTGATGAAACACAGAAATTGCATCGGGATTGAATGCAACAGTCACCATGCGCACTTTCCTCCATGGGAGTAATGTCTCAAACAGTCTACGTTTAGATCGTTCCCTGGAAGACCAGTAGTAGGTTCCGATGCACATCTGGAGGCATTCTGTAATCTGTGGACCTTCAAAGTGTTGATGAAACACAGAAATTGCATCGGGATTGAATACAACATTCACCATGCGCAATTTCCTCCATGGGAGTAATGTCTCAAACGGTCTACGTTTTGATCATTCCCTGGAAGACCAGTAGTAGTTTCCGATTATCATCTGGAGGCATTCTGTAACCTGTCGTCTATTAGGGTGTTGATGAAACACAGAAATTGCATCGGGATTGAATACAACAGTCACCATGCGCAGTTTCCTCCATAGGAGTAATGTCTCAAACAGTCATCGCTTTTATCGTTCCCTGAAGACCAGTAGTAGTTTCCGATGCACATCTGGAAGACTTCTGTAGTCAGTGGACTATCTGAGTGCTGATGAAACACAGAAATTGCATCGGGATTGAATACATAAGTCACCATGCGCACTTCCCTCCATGGGAGTAATGTCTTAAACTGTCTTCGATTTTATCGTTCCCTGAAGACCAGTAGAAGTTTCCGATGCACATCTGGAAGACTTCTGTAATCAGTGGACTATCTGAGTGTTGATGAAACAGAGAAATTGCCTCGTGATTAAATACAACAGTCACCATGCGCAGTTTTCTCCATGGGAGTAATGTCTCAAACAGTCTACGCTTTGATTGTTCACTGGAAGACCAGTAGTAGTTTCCGACGCACATCTGGAGGCAGTCTGTAATCTGTGGACTATCAGAGTGTTGTTGAAACACAGAAATTGCATAGAGGTTGAATACAACAGTTGCCACGCGCACTTTCCCCCATGGGAGTTATGTCTCAAACACTCTACGATTTGATCATTCCCAGGAAGACCAGTAGTAGTTTCCGTTGCGCATCTGGAGGTATCCTGTAATCTGTGGACATTCAAAGTGTTGATGAAACACAGAAATTGACTCGGGATTGAATACAACAGTCACCATGCGCACTTTCCTCCATGGGAGTAATGTCTCAAACAGTCTACGCTTTTTTCGATCCCTGAAGACCAGTAGTAGTTTCCGATGCATATCTGGAAGACATCTGTAATCAGTGGACTATCTGAGTGTTGATGAAACACAGCAATTGCATCGGGATTGAATACATCAGTCACCATCCGCACTTTCCTCCATGTTAGTAATGTCTTAAGCTGTCATCGCTTTTATCGTTCCCTGAAGACCAGTAGTAGTTTCCGATGCACATCCGGAAAACTTCTGTAATCAGTGGACTATCTGAGTGTTGATGAAACACAGAAATTGCATCGGGATTGAATACAACTGTCACCATGCGCACTTTCCTCCATGGGAATAATGTCTCAAACAGCCTACGTTTTGATCGTTCCCTGGAAGACCAGTAGTAGTTTCCGATTAACATCTGGAGGCATTCTGTAACCTGTCGACTATCAGGGTGTTGATGAAACACAGAAATTGCATCGGGTTTGAATACAACAGTCACCATGCGCAGTTTCCTCCATGGGAGTAATGTCTCAAGCAGTCTACGCTTTGATTGTTCACTGGAAGACCAGTAGTAGTTTCCGACGCACATCTGGAGGCATTCTGTAATCTGTGGAGTATCAGAGTGTTGTTGAAACACAGAAACTGCATCGGGATTGAATACAACAGTCACCATGCACACTTTCCTCCATGGGAGTAATGTCTCAAACTGTCATCGCTTTGATCGTTCCCTGAAGACCAGTAGTAATTTCCGAGGCACATCTGGAGGCATTCTGTAATCAGTGAACTATCAGAGTGTTGATGAAACACAGAAATAGCACCGGGATTGAATACAACAGTCACCATGCGCAATTTCCTCCATGGGAGTAATGTCTCAAAGAGCCTACGCTTTGATCGTTCCCTGAAAGACCAGTAGAAGTTTCAGATGCACATCTGGAGGCATTCTGGAAACTGTGGACTATCAGAGTGTTTATGAAACACAGAAATTGCATCTGGATTGAATACAACAGTCACCATGCGCACATTCCTCCATGTTAGTAATGTCTCAAACTGTCATCGCTTTTATCGTTCCCTGAAGACCAGTAGTAGTTTCCGATGCACATCTGGAGGCATTCTGTAATCTGTGGACTATCAGAGTGTTGATGAAACACAGAAATTGCATCGGGATTGAATGCAACAGTCACTATGCGCACTTTCCTTCATGGGTGTAATGTCTCAAACAGTCTACGTTTAGATCGTTCCCTGGAAAACCAGTAGTAGTTTCCGATGCACATCTGGAAGCATTCTGTAATCTGTGGACCTTCAAAGTGTTGATGAAACACAGAAATTGCATCGGGATTCAATACAACAGTCACCATGCGAAATTTCCTCCATGGGAGTAATGTCTCAAACAGTCTACGTTTTGATCGTTCCCTGGAAGACCAGTAGTAGTTTCCGATTATCATCTGGAGGCATTCTGTAACCTGTCGTCTATCAGGGTGTTGATGAAACACAGAAATTGCATCGGGATTGAATACAACAGTCACCATGCGCAGTTTCCTCCATGGGAGTAATGTCTCAAGCAGTCTACGCTTTGATTGTTCACTGGAAGACCAGTAGTAGTTTCCGACGCACATCTGGAGGCATTCTGTAATCTGTGGAGTATCAGAGTGTTGTTGAAACACAGAAACTGCATCGGGTTTGAATACAACAGTCACCATGCACACTTTCCTCCATGGGAGTAATGTCTCAAACTGTCATCGCTTTGATCGTTCCCTGAAGACCAGTAGTAATTTCCGAGGCACATCTGGAGGCATTCTGTAATCAGTGAACTATCAGAGTGTTGATGAAACACAGAAATAGCACCGGGATTGAATACAACAGTCAACATGCGCACTTTCCTCCATGGGAGTAATGTCTCAAACAGTCTACGCTTTGATCGTTCCCTGGAAGACCAATAGTAGTTTCCGATGCACATCTGGAGGCATTCTGTAATCTGCAGACTATCAGAGTGTTTTTGAAACACAGAAATTGCATAGAGGTTGAATACAACAGTTGCCACGCGCACTTTCCCCCATGGGAGTTATGTCTCAAACACTCTACGATTTGACCGTTCCCTGGAATACCAGTAGTAGTTTTCGTTGCGCATCTGTAGGTATCCTGTAATCTGTGGACCGTCAAAGTGTTGATGAAACACAGAAATTGCCTCGGGATTGAATACAACAGTCACCATGCGCAGTTTCCTCCATGGGAGTAATGTCTCAAACAGTCTACGCTTTTTTCGTTCCCATGAGGACCAGCAGTAGTTTCCGATGCACATCTGGATGCATTCTTTAATCTGTGGACTATCAGATTGTTGTTGGAACACAGAAATTGCAGCGGGATTGAATACAACAGTCACCATGCGCAGTTTCTTCCGTGGGAGTAATGTCTCAAACAGTCATCGCTTTTATCGTCCCATGAAGACCAATAGTAGTTTCCGATGCACATCTGGAAGATATCTGTAATCAGTGGACTATATGAGTGTTGATTTAACACAGAAATTGTATCGGGATTGAATACATCAGTCACCATGCGCACTTTCCTCCATGGGAGTAATGTCTCAAACAGTCATCGCATTGATCGTTCCCTGAAGACCAGTAGTAGTTTCCGAGGCACATCTGGAGGCATTCTGTAATCAGTGAACTATCAGAGTGTTGATGAAACACAGAAATTGCACCGGGATTGAATACAACAGTCACCATGCGCACTTTCATCCATGGGAGTAATGTCACAAACAGTCTACGCTTTGATCGTTCACTGGAAGACCAGTAGTAGTTTCCGATGCACATCTGGAGGCATTATGTAATCTGTGGACTATCAGAGTGTTGTTGAAACACAGAAATTGCATAGAGATTGAATACAACAGTTGCCACGCGCACTTTCCTCCATGGGAGTTATGTCTCAAACAGTCTACGATTTGATCGTTCCCTGGAAGACCAGTAGTAGTTTCCGTTGCGCATCTGGAGGCATTCTGTAATCTGTGGACCTTCAAAGTGTTGATGACCCACAGAAATTGCATCGGGATTCAATACAACAGTCACCATGCGCAATTTCCTCCATGGGAGTAATGTCTCAAACTGTCATTGCTTTGATCGTTCACTATAGGCGAGGAGTAGTTTCCGATGCACATCCGGGGGACTTCAGTAATCAGTGGACTATCTGAGTGTTGATGAAACACAGAAACTGCATCGGGATTGAATACAACTGTCACCATGCGCACTTTCCTCCAAGGGAGTAATGTCCCAAACAGTCTACGCTTTGATCGTTTCCTGGAAGACCAGTAGTAGTTTCCAATGCACATCTGGAGGCATTCTGTAATCTGTGGACTATCAGAGTCTTGTTGAAAAACAGAAATTGCATCGGGATTGAATACAACAGTCACCATGCGCACTTTCCTACATGGGAGTAATGTCTCAAACTGTCATCGCTTTTATCGTTCCCTGAAGACCAGTAGTAGTTTCCGATGCACATCAGGAAGACTTCTGTAATCAGTGGACTATCTGAGTGTTGATGAAACACAGAAATTGCATCGGGATTGAATGCAACAATCACCATGCGCACTTTCCTTCATGGGTGTAATGTCTCAAACAGTCTACGTTTAGATCGTTCCCTGGAAAACCAGTAGTAGTTTCCGATGCACACCTGGAGGCATTCTGTAATCTGTGGACCTTCAAAGTGTTGATGAAACAAAGAAATTGCATCGGGATTCAATACAACAGTCACCATGCGCAATTTCCTCCATGGGAGTAATGTCTCAAACAGTCTACGTTTTGATCGTTCCCTGGAGACCAGTAGTAGTTTCCGATTATCATCTGGAGGCATTCTGTAACCTGTCGTCTATCAGGGTGTTGATGAAACACAGAAATTGCATCGGGATTGAATACAACAGTCACCATGCGCAGTTTCCTCCATGGGAGTAATGTCTCAAGCAGTCTACGCTTTGATTGTTCACTGGAAGACCAGTAGTAGTTTCCGACGCACATCTGGAGGCATTCTGTAATCTGTGGAGTATCAGAGTGTTGTTGAAACACAGAAACTGCATCGGGATTGAATACAACAGTCACCATGCGCACTTTCCTCCATGGGAGTAATGTCTCAAACAGTCTACGCTTTTTTCGATCCCATGAAGACCAGCAGTAGTTTCCGATGCACATCTGGATGCATTCTTTAATCTTTGGACTGTCAGAGTGTTGTTGAAACACAGAAATTGCAGCGGGATTGAATACAACAGTCACCATGCGCACTTTCATCCATGGGAGTAATGTCTCAAACTGTCATCGCTTTTATCGTTCCCTGAAGACCAGTAGTAGTTTCCGATGCACATCTGGAAGACATCTGTAATCAGTGGACTATCTGAGTGTTGATGAAACACAGAAATTGCATCGGGATTGAATACAACTGTCACCATGCGCACTTCCCTCCATGGAAATAATGTCTCAAACAGTCTACGTTTTGATCGTTCCCTGGAAGACCAGTAGTAGTTTCCGATTAACATCTGGAGGCATTCTGTAACCTGTCGACTATCAGGGTGTTGATGAAATACAGAAATTGCATCGGGATTGATTACAACAGTCACCATGCGCACTTTCCTCAATGGGAGTAATGTCTCAAACAGTCTACGCTTTGATCGTTACCTGGAAGACCAGTAGTAGTTTCCGATGCACATCTGGAGGCATTCTTTAATCTGTGGCCGTTCAAAGTTTTGATGTAACACAGAAATTGCCTCGTGATTAAATACAACAGTCACCATGCGCAGTTTCCTCCATGGGAGTAATGTCTCAAACAGTCTACGATTTGATTGTTCACTGGAAGACCAGTAGTAGTTTCCGACGCACATCTGGAGGCAGTCTGTAATCTGTGGACTATCAGAGTGTTGTTGAAACACAGAAATTGCATCGGGTTTGAATACAACAGTCACCATGCGCACTGTCCTCCATGGGCGTAATGTCTCAAACCGTCATCGCTTTTATCGTTCCCTGAAGACCAGTAGTAGTTTCCGATGCACATCTGGAAGACTTCTGTAATCAGTGGACTATCTGAGTGATGATGAAACACAGAAATTGCATCGGGATTGAATACATCAGGCACCATGCACACTTCGCTCCATGGGAGTAATGTCTTAAACTGTCATCGCTTTTATCGATCCCTGGAAGACCAGTAGTAGTTTCAGATGCACATCTGGAGGCATTCTGGAAACTGTGGTTTATCAGAGTGTTGATGAAACACAGAAATTGCCTCGGGATTGAATACAACAGTCACCATGCGCACTTTCCTCCATGGGAGTAATGTCTCAAGTAGTCTACGCTTTGATCGTCCCTGGAAGAGCAGTAGTAGTTTCCGATGCACATCTGGAGGCAGTCTGTAATCTGTGGACCTTCAAAGTGTTGATGAAACACAGAAATTGCATCGGGATTGATTACAACAGTCACCATGCGCACTTTCCTCAATGGGAGTAATGTCTCAAACAGTCTACGCTTTGATCGTTTCCTGGAAGACCAGTAGTAGTTTCCGATGCACATCTGGAGGCATTCTTTAATCTGTGGCCGTTCAAAGTTTTGATGTAACACAGAAATTGCCTCGTGATTAAATACAACAGTCACCATGCGCAGTTTCCTCAATGGGAGTAATGTCTCAAACAGTCTACGCTTTGATCGTTACCTGGAAAACCAGTAGTAGTTTCCGATGCACATCTGGAGGCATTCTTTAATCTGTGGCCGTTCAAAGTTTTGATGTAACACAGAAATTGCCTCGTGATTAAATACATCAGTCACCATGCGCACTTTCCTCCATGTTAGTAATGTCTTAAACTGTCATCGCTTTTATCGTTCCCTGAAGACCAGTAGTAGTTTCCGATGCACATCTGGAAGACATCTGCAATCAGTGGACTATATGAGTGTTGATGAAACACAGAAATTGCATCGGGATTGAATACATCAGTCACCATGCGCACTTTCCTCCATGTTAGTAATGTCTTAAACTGTCATCGCTTTTATCGTTCCCTGAAGACCAGTAGTAGTTTCCGATGCACATCTGGAGGCATTCTGTAATCTGTGGACTATCAGAGTGTTGTTGAAACACAGAAATTGCATCGGGATTGAATGCAACAGTCACCATGCGCACTTTCCTTCATGGGTGTAATGTCTCAAACAGTCTAGGTTTAGATCGTTCCCTGGAAAACCAGTAGTAGTTTCCGATGCACATCTGGAGGCATTCTGTAATCTGTGGACCTTCAAAGTGTTGATGAAACAAAGAAATTGCATCGGGATTCAATACAACAGTAACCATGCGCTATTTCCTCTATGGGAGTAATGTCTCAAACAGTCTACGTTTTGATCGTTCCCTGGAAGACCAGTAGTAGTTTCCGATTATCATCTGGAGGCATTCTGTAACCTGTCGTCTATCAGGGTGTTGATGAAACACAGAAATTGCATCGGGATTGAATACAACAGTCACCATGCGCAGTTTCCTCCATAGGAGTAATGTCTCAAGCAGTCTACGCTTTGATTGTTCACTGGAAGACCAGTAGTAGTTTCCGACGCACATCTGGAGGCATTCTGTAATCTGTGGAGTATCAGAGTGTTGTTGAAACACAGAAACTGCATCGGGATTGAATACAACAGTCACCATGCGCACTTTCCTCCATGGGAGTAATGTCTCAAACTGTCATCGCTTTGATCGTTCCCTGAAGACCAGTAGTAATTTCCGAGGCACATCTGGAGGCATTCTGCAATCAGTAGACTATTAGAGTGTTTTTGAAACACAGAAATTGCATAGAGGTTGAATACAACAGTTGCCACGCGCACTTTCCCCCATGGGAGATATGTCTCAAACACTCTACGATTTGACCGTTCCCTGGAATACCAGTAGTAGTTTCCGTTGCGCATCTGGAGGTATCCTGTAATCTGCGGACCGTCAAAGTGTTGATGAAACACAGAAATTGCCTCGGGATTGAAAACAACAGTCACCATGCGCAGTTTCCTCCATGGGAGTAATGTCTCAAACAGTCTACGCTTTTTTCGTTCCCATGAAGACCAGCAGTAGTTTCCGATGCACATCTGGATGCATTTTTTAATCTGTGGACTATCAGATTGGTGTTGAAACACAGAAATTGCAGCGGGATTGTATACATCAGTCACCATGCGCAGTTTCTTCCATGGGAGTAATGTCTCAAACTGTCATCGCTTTTATCGTTCCCTGAAGACCAGTAGTAGTTTCCGATGCACATCTGGAAGACATCTGTAATCAGTGGACTAAATGAGTGTTGATTAAACACAGAAATTGTATCGGGATTGAATACATCAGTCACCATGCGCACTTTCCTCCATGTTAGTAATGTCCTCAACTGTCATCGCTTTTATCGTTCCCTGAAGACCAGTAGTAGTTTCCGATGCACATCTGGAAGGCTTCTGTAATCAGTGGACTATCTGAGTGTTGGTGAAACACAGAAATTGCCTCGGGATTGAATACAACAGTCACCATGCGCACCTTCCTCCATGGGAGTAATGTCTCAAGTAGTCTACGCTGTGATGGTCCCTGGAAGAGCAGTAGTAGTTTCCGATGCACATCTGGAGGCAGTCTGTAATCTGTGGACCTTCAAAGTGTTGATGAAACACAGAAATTGCATCGGGATTGAATACAACAGTCACCATGCGCAATTTCCTCCATGGGAGTAATGTCTCAAAGAGTCTACGCTTTGATCGTTCCCTGAAAGACCAGTAGAAGTTTCAGATGCACATCTGGAGGCATTCTGGAAACTGTGGACTATCAGAGTGTTTATGAAACACAGAAATTGCATCTGGATTGAATACAACGGTCACCATGCGCAGTTTCCTCCATGGGAGTAATGTCTCAAACTGTCATCGCTTTTATCGTTCCCTGAAGACCAGTAGTAGTTTCCGATGCACATCTGGAAGACATCTGCAATCAGTGGACTATATGAGTGTTGATGAAACACAGAAATTGCATCGGGATTGAATACATCAGTCACCATGCGCACATTCCTCCATGTTAGTAATGTCTTAAACTGTCATCGCTTTTATCGTTCCCTGAAGACCAGTAGTAGTTTCCGATGCACATCTGGAGGCATTCTGTAATCTGTGGACCTTCAAAGTGTTGATGAAACACAGAAATTGCATCGGGATTCAATACAACAGTCACCATGCGCAATTTCCTCCATGGGAGTAATGTCTCAAACTGTCATTGCTTTGATCGTTCCCTATAGGCCAGGAGTAGTTTCCGATGCACATCCGGGGGACTTCAGTAATCAGTGGACTATATGAGTGTTGATGAAACACAGAAACTGCATCGGGATTGAATACAACTGTCACCATGCGCACTTTCCTCCAAGGGAGTAATGTCTCAAACAGTCTACGCTTTGATCGTTTCCTGGAAGACCAGTAGTAGTTTCCAATGCACATCTGGAGGCATTCTGTAATCTGTGGACTATCAGAGTGTTGTTGAAAAACAGAAATTGCATCGGGATTGAATACAACAGTCACCATGCGCACTTTCCTACATGGGAGTAATGTCTCAAACTGTCATCGCTTTTATCGTTCCCTGAAGACCAGTAGTAGTTTCCGATGCACATCAGGAAGACTTCTGTAATCAGTGGACTATCTGAGTGTTGATGAAACACAGAAATTGCATCGGGATTGAATGCAACAATCACCATTCGCACTTTCCTTCATGGGTGTAATGTCTCAAACAGTCTACGTTTAGATCGTTCCCTGGAAAACCAGTAGTAGTTTCCGATGCACACCTGGAGGCATTCTGTAATCTGTGGACCTTCAAAGTGTTGATGAAACAAAGAAATTGCATCGGGATTCAATACAACAGTCACCATGCGCACTTTCATCCATGGGAGTAATGTCTCAAACTGTCATCGCTTTTATCGTTCCCTGAAGACCAGTAGTAGTTTCCGATGCACATCTGGAAGACATCTGTAATCAGTGGACTATCTGAGTGTTGATGAAACACAGAAATTGCATCGGGATTGAATACAACTGTCACCATGCGCACTTCCCTCCATGGAAATAATGTCTCAAACAGTCTACGTTTTGATCGTTCCCTGGAAGACCAGTAGTAGTTTCCGATTAACATCTGGAGGCATTCTGTAACCTGTCGACTATCAGGGTGTTGATGAAATACAGAAATTGCATCGGGATTGATTACAACAGTCACCATGCGCACTTTCCTCAATGGGAGTAATGTCTCAAACAGTCTACGCTTTGATCGTTACCTGGAAGACCAGTAGTAGTTTCCGATGCACATCTGGAGGCATTCTTTAATCTGTGGCCGTTCAAAGTTTTGATGTAACACAGAAATTGCCTCGTGATTAAATACAACAGTCACCATGCGCAGTTTCCTCCATGGGAGTAATGTCTCAAACAGTCTACGATTTGATTGTTCACTGGAAGACCAGTAGTAGTTTCCGACGCACATCTGGAGGCAGTCTGTAATCTGTGGACTATCAGAGTGTTGTTGAAACACAGAAATTGCATCGGGTTTGAATACAACAGTCACCATGCGCACTGTCCTCCATGGGCGTAATGTCTCAAACCGTCATCGCTTTTATCGTTCCCTGAAGACCAGTAGTAGTTTCCGATGCACATCTGGAAGACTTCTGTAATCAGTGGACTATCTGAGTGATGATGAAACACAGAAATTGCATCGGGATTGAATACATCAGGCACCATGCACACTTCGCTCCATGGGAGTAATGTCTTAAACTGTCATCGCTTTTATCGATCCCTGGAAGACCAGTAGTAGTTTCAGATGCACATCTGGAGGCATTCTGGAAACTGTGGTTTATCAGAGTGTTGATGAAACACAGAAATTGCCTCGGGATTGAATACAACAGTCACCATGCGCACTTTCCTCCATGGGAGTAATGTCTCAAGTAGTCTACGCTTTGATCGTCCCTGGAAGAGCAGTAGTAGTTTCCGATGCACATCTGGAGGCAGTCTGTAATCTGTGGACCTTCAAAGTGTTGATGAAACACAGAAATTGCATCGGGATTGATTACAACAGTCACCATGCGCACTTTCCTCAATGGGAGTAATGTCTCAAACAGTCTACGCTTTGATCGTTTCCTGGAAGACCAGTAGTAGTTTCCGATGCACATCTGGAGGCATTCTTTAATCTGTGGCCGTTCAAAGTTTTGATGTAACACAGAAATTGCCTCGTGATTAAATACAACAGTCACCATGCGCAGTTTCCTCAATGGGAGTAATGTCTCAAACAGTCTACGCTTTGATCGTTACCTGGAAAACCAGTAGTAGTTTCCGATGCACATCTGGAGGCATTCTTTAATCTGTGGCCGTTCAAAGTTTTGATGTAACACAGAAATTGCCTCGTGATTAAATACATCAGTCACCATGCGCACTTTCCTCCATGTTAGTAATGTCTTAAACTGTCATCGCTTTTATCGTTCCCTGAAGACCAGTAGTAGTTTCCGATGCACATCTGGAAGACATCTGCAATCAGTGGACTATATGAGTGTTGATGAAACACAGAAATTGCATCGGGATTGAATACATCAGTCACCATGCGCACTTTCCTCCATGTTAGTAATGTCTTAAACTGTCATCGCTTTTATCGTTCCCTGAAGACCAGTAGTAGTTTCCGATGCACATCTGGAGGCATTCTGTAATCTGTGGACTATCAGAGTGTTGTTGAAACACAGAAATTGCATCGGGATTGAATGCAACAGTCACCATGCGCACTTTCCTTCATGGGTGTAATGTCTCAAACAGTCTAGGTTTAGATCGTTCCCTGGAAAACCAGTAGTAGTTTCCGATGCACATCTGGAGGCATTCTGTAATCTGTGGACCTTCAAAGTGTTGATGAAACAAAGAAATTGCATCGGGATTCAATACAACAGTAACCATGCGCTATTTCCTCTATGGGAGTAATGTCTCAAACAGTCTACGTTTTGATCGTTCCCTGGAAGACCAGTAGTAGTTTCCGATTATCATCTGGAGGCATTCTGTAACCTGTCGTCTATCAGGGTGTTGATGAAACACAGAAATTGCATCGGGATTGAATACAACAGTCACCATGCGCAGTTTCCTCCATAGGAGTAATGTCTCAAGCAGTCTACGCTTTGATTGTTCACTGGAAGACCAGTAGTAGTTTCCGACGCACATCTGGAGGCATTCTGTAATCTGTGGAGTATCAGAGTGTTGTTGAAACACAGAAACTGCATCGGGATTGAATACAACAGTCACCATGCGCACTTTCCTCCATGGGAGTAATGTCTCAAACTGTCATCGCTTTGATCGTTCCCTGAAGACCAGTAGTAATTTCCGAGGCACATCTGGAGGCATTCTGCAATCAGTAGACTATTAGAGTGTTTTTGAAACACAGAAATTGCATAGAGGTTGAATACAACAGTTGCCACGCGCACTTTCCCCCATGGGAGATATGTCTCAAACACTCTACGATTTGACCGTTCCCTGGAATACCAGTAGTAGTTTCCGTTGCGCATCTGGAGGTATCCTGTAATCTGCGGACCGTCAAAGTGTTGATGAAACACAGAAATTGCCTCGGGATTGAAAACAACAGTCACCATGCGCAGTTTCCTCCATGGGAGTAATGTCTCAAACAGTCTACGCTTTTTTCGTTCCCATGAAGACCAGCAGTAGTTTCCGATGCACATCTGGATGCATTTTTTAATCTGTGGACTATCAGATTGGTGTTGAAACACAGAAATTGCAGCGGGATTGTATACATCAGTCACCATGCGCAGTTTCTTCCATGGGAGTAATGTCTCAAACTGTCATCGCTTTTATCGTTCCCTGAAGACCAGTAGTAGTTTCCGATGCACATCTGGAAGACATCTGTAATCAGTGGACTAAATGAGTGTTGATTAAACACAGAAATTGTATCGGGATTGAATACATCAGTCACCATGCGCACTTTCCTCCATGTTAGTAATGTCCTCAACTGTCATCGCTTTTATCGTTCCCTGAAGACCAGTAGTAGTTTCCGATGCACATCTGGAAGGCTTCTGTAATCAGTGGACTATCTGAGTGTTGGTGAAACACAGAAATTGCCTCGGGATTGAATACAACAGTCACCATGCGCACCTTCCTCCATGGGAGTAATGTCTCAAGTAGTCTACGCTGTGATGGTCCCTGGAAGAGCAGTAGTAGTTTCCGATGCACATCTGGAGGCAGTCTGTAATCTGTGGACCTTCAAAGTGTTGATGAAACACAGAAATTGCATCGGGATTGAATACAACAGTCACCATGCGCAATTTCCTCCATGGGAGTAATGTCTCAAAGAGTCTACGCTTTGATCGTTCCCTGAAAGACCAGTAGAAGTTTCAGATGCACATCTGGAGGCATTCTGGAAACTGTGGACTATCAGAGTGTTTATGAAACACAGAAATTGCATCTGGATTGAATACAACGGTCACCATGCGCAGTTTCCTCCATGGGAGTAATGTCTCAAACTGTCATCGCTTTTATCGTTCCCTGAAGACCAGTAGTAGTTTCCGATGCACATCTGGAAGACATCTGCAATCAGTGGACTATATGAGTGTTGATGAAACACAGAAATTGCATCGGGATTGAATACATCAGTCACCATGCGCACATTCCTCCATGTTAGTAATGTCTTAAACTGTCATCGCTTTTATCGTTCCCTGAAGACCAGTAGTAGTTTCCGATGCACATCTGGAGGCATTCTGTAATCTGTGGACCTTCAAAGTGTTGATGAAACACAGAAATTGCATCGGGATTCAATACAACAGTCACCATGCGCAATTTCCTCCATGGGAGTAATGTCTCAAACTGTCATTGCTTTGATCGTTCCCTATAGGCCAGGAGTAGTTTCCGATGCACATCCGGGGGACTTCAGTAATCAGTGGACTATATGAGTGTTGATGAAACACAGAAACTGCATCGGGATTGAATACAACTGTCACCATGCGCACTTTCCTCCAAGGGAGTAATGTCTCAAACAGTCTACGCTTTGATCGTTTCCTGGAAGACCAGTAGTAGTTTCCAATGCACATCTGGAGGCATTCTGTAATCTGTGGACTATCAGAGTGTTGTTGAAAAACAGAAATTGCATCGGGATTGAATACAACAGTCACCATGCGCACTTTCCTACATGGGAGTAATGTCTCAAACTGTCATCGCTTTTATCGTTCCCTGAAGACCAGTAGTAGTTTCCGATGCACATCAGGAAGACTTCTGTAATCAGTGGACTATCTGAGTGTTGATGAAACACAGAAATTGCATCGGGATTGAATGCAACAATCACCATTCGCACTTTCCTTCATGGGTGTAATGTCTCAAACAGTCTACGTTTAGATCGTTCCCTGGAAAACCAGTAGTAGTTTCCGATGCACACCTGGAGGCATTCTGTAATCTGTGGACCTTCAAAGTGTTGATGAAACAAAGAAATTGCATCGGGATTCAATACAACAGTCACCATGCGCAATTTCCTCCATGGGAGTAATGTCTCAAACAGTCTATGTTTTGATCGTTCCCTGGAGACCAGTAGTAGTTTCCGATTATCATCTGGAGGCATTCTGTAACCTGTCGTCTATCAGGGTGTTGATGAAACACAGAAATTGCATCGGGATTGAATACAACAGTCACCATGCGCAGTTTCCTCCATGGGAGTAATGTCTCAAGCAGTCTACGCTTTGATTGTTCACTGGAAGACCAGTAGTAGTTTCCGACGCACATCTGGAGGCATTCTGTAATCTGTGGAGTATCAGAGTGTTGTTGAAACACAGAAACTGCATCGGGATTGAATACAATAGTCACCATGCGCACCTTCCTCCATGGGAGTAATGCCTCAAACAGTCTACGCTTTTTTCGATCCCATGAAGACCAGCAGTAGTTTCCGATGCACATCTGGATGCATTCTTTAATCTTTGGACTGTCAGAGTGTTGTTGAAACACAGAAATTGCATCGGGATTGATTACAACAGTCACCATGCGCACTTTCCTCAATGGGAGTAATGTCTCAAACAGTCTACGCTTTGATCGTTACCTGGAAGACCAGTAGTAGTTTCCGATGCACATCTGGAAGCATTCTGTAATCTGTGGCCGTTCAAAGTTTTGATGTAACACAGAAATTGCCTCGTGATTAAATACAACAGTCACCATGCGCAGTTTCCTCCATGGGAGTAATGTCTCAAACTGTCATCGCTTTTATCGTTCCCTGAACACCAGTAGTAGTTTCCGATGCACATCTGGAAGACATCTGCAATCAGTGGACTATATGAGTGTTGATGAAACACAGAAATTGCATCGGGATTGAATACATCAGTCACCATGCGCACTTTCCTCCATGTTAGTAATGTCTTAAACTGTCATCGCTTTTATCGTTCCCTGAAGACCAGTAGTAGTTTCCGATGCACATCTGGAGGCATTCTGTAATCTGTGGACTATCAGAGTGTTGATGAAACACAGAAATTGCATCGGGATTGAATGCAACAGTCACCATGCGCACTTTCCTTCATGGGTGTAATGTCTCAAACAGTCTAGGTTTAGATCGTTCCCTGGGAAACCAGTAGTAGTTTCCGATGCACATCTGGAGGCATTCTGTAATCTGTGGACCTTCAAAGTGTTGATGAAACACAGAAATTGCATCGGGATTCAATACAACAGTCACCATGCGCAATTTCCTCCATGGTAGTAATGTCTCAAACAGTCTACGTTTTGATCGTTCCCTGGAAAACCAGTAGTAGTTTCCGATTATCATCTGGAGGCATTCTGTAACCTGTCGTCTATCAGGGTGTTGATGAAACACAGAAATTGCATCGGGATTGAATACAACAGTCACCATGCGCAGTTTCCTCCATAGGAGTAATGTCTCAAGCAGTCTACGCTTTGATTGTTCACTGGAGGACCAGTAGTAGTTTCCGACGCACATCTGGAGGCATTCTGTAATCTGTGGAGTATCAGAGTGTTGTTGAAACACAGAAACTGCATCGGGATTGAATACAACAGTCACCATGCGCACTTTCCTCCATGGGAGTAATGTCTCAAACTGTCATCGCTTTGATCGTTCCCAGAAGACCAGTAGTAATTTCCGAGGCACATCTGGAGGCATTCTGTAATCAGTGGACTATCTGAGTGTTGATGAAACACAGAAATTGTATCGGGATTGAATACAACAGTCACCATGCGCAGTTTCCCCCATGGGAGTTATGTCTCAAACACTCTACGATTTGACCGTTCCCTGGAATACCAGTAGTAGTTTCCGTTGCGCATCTGGAGGTATCCTGTAATCTGCGGACCGTCAAAGTGTTGATGAAACACAGAAATTGCCTCGGGATTGAATACAACAGTCACCATGCGCAGTTTCCTCCATGGGAGTAATGTCTCAAACAGTCTACGCTTTTTTCGTTCCCATGAAGACCAGCAGTAGTTTCCGATGCACATCTGGATGCATTCTTTAATCTGTGGACTATCAGATTGTTGTTGAAACACAGAAATTGCAGCGGGATTGAATACATCAGTCACCATGCGCAGTTTCTTCCATGGGAGTAATGTCTCAAACTGTCATCGCTTTTATCGTTCCCTGAAGACCAGTAGTAGTTTCCGATGCACATCTGGAAGACATCTGTAATCAGTGGACTATATGAGTGTTGATTAAACACAGAAATTGTATCGGGATTGAATACATCAGTCACCATGCGCACTTTCCTCCATGTTAGTAATGTCCTCAACTGTCATCGCTTTTATCGTTCCCTGAAGACCAGTAGTAGTTTCCGATGCACATCTGGAAGGCTTCTGTAATCAGTGGACTATCTGAGTGTTGATGAAACACAGAAATTGTATCGGGATTGAATACAACTGTCACCATGCGCACTTTCCTCCATGGGAGTAATGTCTCAAACAGTCTACGTTTTGATCGTTCCCTGGAAGACCAGTAGTAGTTTCTGATTAACATCTGGAGGCAATCTGTAACTTGTCGACTCTCAGGGTGTTGATGAAACACAGAAATTGCATCGGGATTGAATACAACTGTCACCATGCGCACTTTCCTCCATGGGAGTAATGTCTCAAACAGTCTACGCTTTGATCGTTACTTGGAAGACCAGTAGTAGTTTCCGATGCACATCTGGAGGCATTCTTTAACCTGTGGCCCTTCAAAGTGTTGATGTAACACAGAAATTGCCTCGTGATTAAATACAAGAGTCACCATGCGCAGTTTCCTCCATGGGACTAATGTCTCAAACAGTCTACGCTTTGATTGTTCACTGGAAGACCAGTAGTAGTTTCCGACGCACATCTGGAGGCAGTCTGTAATCTGTGGACTATCAGAGTGTTGTTGAAACACAGAAATTGCATCGGGTTTGAATACAACAGTCACCATGCGCACTTTCCTCCATGGGAGTAATGTCTCAAACAGTCATCGCATTGATCGTTCCCTGAAGAACAGTAGTAGTTTCCGAGACACATGTGGAGGCATTCTGTAATCAGTGAACTATCAGAGTGTTGATGAAACACAGAAATTGCGCCGGGATTGAATACAACAGTCACCATGCGCACTTTCCTCCATGGGAGTAATGTCTAAAACTGTCATCACTTTTATCGTTCCCTGAAGACCAGTAGTAGTTTCCGATGCACATCTGGAAGACATCTGTAATCAGTGGACTATCTGAGTGTTGATGAAACACAGAAATTGCATCGGGATTGAATACATCAGTCACCATGCGCACTTCCCTCCATGGGAGTAATGTCTTAAACTGTCATCGCTTTTATTGTTCCCTGAAGACCAGTAGTAGTTTCCGATGCACATCTGGAAGGCTTCTGAAATCAGTGGACTATCTGAGTGTTGATGAAACACAGAAATTGCATCGGGATTGAATACAATTGTCACCATGCACACTTTCCTCCATGGGAGTAATGTCTCAAACAGTCTACGTTTTGATCGTTCCCTGGAAGACCAGTAGTAGTTTCCGGTTAACATCTGGAGGCATTCTGTAACCTGTCGACTATCAGGGTGTTGATGAAACACAGAAATTGTATCGGGATTGAATACAACAGTCACCATGCGCACTTTCCTCAATGGGAGTAATGTCTCAAACAGTCTACGCTTTGATCGTTACCTGGAAGACCAGTAGTAGTTTCCGATGCACATCTGGAGGCATTGTTTAATCTGTATCATTTCAAAGTGTTTATGTAACACAGAAATTGCCTCGTGATTAAATACAACAGTCACCATGCGCAGTTTCCTCCATGGGAGTAATATCTCAAACAGTCTACGCTTTGATTGTTCACTGGAAGACCAGTAGTAGTTTCCGACTCACATCTGGAGGCAGTCTGTAATCTGTGGACTATCAGAGTGTTGTTGAAACACAGGAATTGCATCGGGATTGAATACAACAGACACCATGCGCACTTTCCTCCATGGGCGTAATGTCTCAAACTGTCATCGCATTGATCTCGTCCTGAAGACCAGTAGTAGTTTCCGAGGCACATCTGGAGGCATTCTGTAATCAGTGAACTATCAGAGTGTTGATGAAACACAGATATTGCACCGGGATGGAATACAACAGTCACCATGCGCACTTTCATCCATGGGAGTAATGTCTCAAACAGTCTACGCTTTGATCGTTCCCTGGAAGACCAGTTGTAGTTTCCGATGCACATCTGGAGGCATTCTGTAATCTGTGGACTATCAGAGTTTTGTTGAAACACAGAAATTGCGAAGGGATTGAATACAACAGTTGCCACGCGCACTTTCCTCCATGGGAGTTATGTCTCACACAGTCTACGATTTGATCGTTCCCTGGAAGACCAGTAGTAGTTTCCGTTGCGCATCTGGAGGTATCCTGTAACCTGTGGACTTTCGAAGTGTTGATGAAACACAGAAATTGCATTGGGATTGAATACAACAGACACCATGCGCACTTTCCTACATGGGAGTAATGTCTCAAGTAGTCTACGCTTTGATCGTTCCCTGGAAGACAAGTAGTAGTTTCCGATGCACATCTGGAGGCATTCTGTAATCTGAGGCCCTTCAAAAAGTTGATGAAACACAGAAATTGCCTCGGGATTGAATACAACATTCACCATGCGCACTTTCCTCAATGGGAGTAATGTCTCAAACAGTCTACGATTTTTTCGTTCCCTGGAAGACCAGTAGTAGTTTCAGATGCACATCTGGAGGCATTCTGGAAACTGTGGTTTATCAGAGTGTTGATGAAACACAGAAATTGCATTGGGATTGAATACAACAGTCACCATGCGCACTTTCCTCCATGGGAGTAATGTCTCAAGTAGTCTACGCATTGATCGTCCCTGGAAGACCAGTAGTAGTTTCCGATGCACATCTGGAGGCGTTCTGTAATCTGTGGACCTTCAAAGTGATGATGAAACACAGAAATTGCATCGGGATTGAATACAACAGTCACCATGCGCACTTTCCTCAATGGGAGTAATGTCTCAAACTGTCATCGCTTTTATCGTTACCTGGAAGACCAGTAGTAGTTTCCGATGCACATCTGGAGGCATTCTTTAATCTGTGGCCCTTCAAAGTGTTGATGTATCACAGAAATTGCCTCGTGATTAAATACAACAGTCACCATGCGCAGTTTCCTCCATGGGACTAATGTCTCAAACAGTCTACGCTTTGATTCTTCACTGGAAGACCAGTAGTAGTTTCCGACGCACATCTGGAGGCAGTCTGTAATCTGTGGACTATCAGAGTGTTGTTGAAACACAGAAATTGCATCGGGTTTGAATACAACAGTCACCATGCGCACTTTCCTCCATGGGAGTAATGTCTCAAACAGTCATCGCATTGATCGTTGCCTGAAGAACAGTAGTAGTTTCCGAGACACATGTGGAGTCATTCTGTAATCAGTGAACTATCAGAGTGTTGATGAAACACAGAAATTGCACCGGGATTGAATACAACAGTCACCATGCGCACTTTCCTCCATGGGAGTAATGTCTCAAACTGTCATCGCTTTTATCGTTCCCTGAAGACCAGTAGTAGTTTCCGATGCACATCTGGAAGACATCTGTAATCAGTGGACTATCTGAGTGTTGATGAAACACAGAAATTGCATCGGGATTGAATACATCAGTCACCATGCGCACTTCCCTCCATGGGAGTAATGTCTTAAACTGTCATCGCTTTTATTGTTCCCTGAAGACCAGTAGTAGTTTCCGATGCACATCTGGAAGGCTTCTGTAATCAGTGGACTATCTGAGTGTTGATGAAACACAGAAATTGCATCGGGATTGAATACAATTGTCACCATGCGCACTTTCCTCCATGGGAGTAATGTCTCAAACAGTCTACGTTTTGATCGTTCCCTGGAAGACCAGTAGTAGTTTCCGGTTAACATCTGGAGGCATTCCGTAACCTGTCGACTATCAGGGTGTTGATGAAACACAGAAATTGTATCGGGATTGAATACAACAGTCACCATGCGCACTTTCCTCAATGGGAGGAATGTCTCAAACAGTCTACGCTTTGATCGTTACCTGGAAGACCAGTAGTAGTTTCCGATGCACATCTGGAGGCATTCTTTAATCTGTGGCCCTTCAAAGTGTTGATGTAACACAGAAATTGCCTCGTGATTAAATACAAGAGTCACCATGCGCAGTTTCCTCCATGGGACTAATGTCTCAAACAGTCTACGCTTTGATTGTTCACTGGAAGACCAGTTGTAGTTTCCGACGCACATCTGGAGGCAGTCTGTAATCTGTGGACTATCAGAGTTTTGTAGAAACACAGAAATTGCGAAGGGATTGAATACAACAGTTGCCACGCGCACTTTCCTCCATGGGAGTTATGTCTCACACAGTCTACGATTTGATCGTTCCCTGGAAGACCAGTAGTAGTTTCCGTTGCGCATCTGGAGGTATCCTGTAATCTGTGGACTTTCAAAGTGTTGATGAAACACAGAAATTGCATTTGGATTGAATACAACAGACACCATGCGCACTTTCCTACATGGGAGTAATGTCTCTAGTAGTCTACGCTTTGATCGTTCCCTGGAAGACAAGTAGTAGTTTCCGATGCACATCTGGAGTCATTCTGTTATCTGAGGCCCTTCAAAAAGTTGATGAAACACAGAAATTGCCTCGGGATTGAATACAACATTCACCATGCGCACTTTCCTCAATGGGAGTAATGTCTCAAACAGTCTACGATTTTATCGTTACCTGGAAGACCAGTAGTAGTTTCCGATGCACATCTGGAGGCATTCTTTAATCTGTGGCCCTTCAAAGTGTTGATGTAACACAGAAATTGCCTCGTGATTAAATACAACAGTCACCATGCGCAGTTTCCTCCATGGGACTAATGTCTCAAACAGTCTACGCTTTGATTCTTCACTGGAAGACCAGTAGTAGTTTCCGACGCACATCTGGAGGCAGTCTGTAATCTGTGGACTATCAGAGTGTTGTTGAATCACAGAAATTGCATCGGGTTTGAATACAACAGTCACCATGCGCACTTTCCTCCATGGGCGTAATGTCTCAAACTGACATCGCATTGATCGTTCCCTGAAGACCAGTAGTAGTTTCCGAGGCACATCTGGAGGCATTCTGTAATCAGTGAACTATCAGAGTGTTGATGAAACACAGAAATTGCACCGGGATTGAATACAACAGTCACCATGCGCACTTTCATCCATGGGAGTAATGTCTCAAACAGTCTACGCTTTGATCGTTCCCTGGAAGACCAGTAGTAGTTTCCGATGCACATCTGGAGGCATGCTGTAATCTGTGGACTATCAGAGTGTTGTTGAAACAGAGAAATTGCATAGAGATTGAATACAACAGTTGCCACGCGCACTTCCCTCCATGGGAGTTATTTCTCAAACAGTCTACGATTTGATCGTTCCCTGGAAGACCAGTAGTAGTTTCCGTCGCGCATCTGGAGGTATCCTGTAATCTGTGGACCTTCAAAGTGTTGATGAAACACAGAAATTGCATCGGGATTGAATACATCAGTCACCATGCGTACTTCCCTCCATGGGAGTAATGTCTAAAACTGTCAATGCTTTTATCGTTCCCTGAAGACCAGTAGTAGTTTCCGATGCACATCTGGAAGACTTCTGTAATCAGTGGACTATCTGAGTGTTGATGAAACACAGATATTGCATCGGGATTGAATGCAACAGTCACCATGCGCACTTTCCTCCATGGTAGTAATGTCTCAAACAGTCTACGTTTAGATCGTCCCTGGAAGACCAGTAGTAGTTTCAGATGCACATCTGGAGGCATTCTGGAAACTGTGGTTTATCAGAGTGTTGATGAAACACAGAAATTGCATCGGGATTGAATACAACAGTCACCTTGCGCACTTTCCTCCATGGGAGTAATGTCTCAAGTAGTCTACGCTTTGATCGTCCCTGGAAGACCAGTAGTAGTTTCCGATGCACATCTGGAGGCATTCTGTAATCTGTGGACCTTCAAAGTGTTGATGAAACACAGAAATTGCATCTGGAATGAATACAACAGTCACCATGCGCACTTTCCTCCATGGGAGTAATGTCTCAAACTGTCATCGCTTTGATCGTTCCCTAAAGGCAAGTAGTAGTTTCCGATGCACATCTGGGGGACTTCAGTAATCAGTGGACTATCTAAGTGTTGATGAAACACAGAAACTGCATCGGGATTGAATACAACTGTCACCATGCGCACTTTCCTCCATGGGAGTAATGTCTCAAACAGTCTACGTTTTGATCGTTCCCTGGAAGACTAGTAGTAGTTTCCGGTTAACATCTGGAGGCATTCTGTTACCTGTCGACTGTCAGGGTGTTGATGAAACACAGAAATTGTATCGGGATTGAATACAACAGTCACCTTGCGCACTTTCCTCAATGGGAGTAATGTCTCAAACAGTCTTCGCTTTGATCGTTACCTGGAAGACCAGTAGTAGTTTCCGATGCACATCTGGAGGCATTGTTTAATCTGTATCATTTCAAAGTGTTTATGTAACACAGAAATTGCCTCTGATTAAATACAACAGTCACCATGCGCAGTTTCCTCCATGGGAGTAATGTCTCAAAGAGTCTACGCTTTGATTGTTCACTGGAAGACCAGTAGTAGTTTCCGACTCACATCTGGAGGCAGTCTGTAATCTGTGGACTATCAGAGTGTTGTTGAAACACAGGAATTGCATCGGGATTGAATACAACAGACACCATGCGCACTTTCCTCCATGGGCGTAATGTCTCAAACTGTCATCGCATTGATCTCGTCCTGAAGACCAGTAGTAGTTTCCGAGGCACATCTGGAGGCATTCTGTAATCAGTGAACTATCAGAGTGTTGATGAAACACAGATATTGCACCGGGATGGAATACAACAGTCACCATGCGCACTTTCATCCATGGGAGTAATGTCTCAAACAGTCTACGCTTTGATCGTTCCCTGGAAGACCAGTTGTAGTTTCCGATGCACATCTGGAGGCATTCTGTAATCTGTGGACTATCAGAGTTTTGTTGAAACACAGAAATTGCGAAGGGATTGAATACAACAGTTGCCACGCGCACTTTCCTCCATGGGAGTTATGTCTCACACAGTCTACGATTTGATCGTTCCCTGGAAGACCAGTAGTAGTTTCCGTTGCGCATCTGGAGGTATCCTGTAACCTGTGGACTTTCAAAGTGTTGATGAAACACAGAAATTGCATTGGGATTGAATACAACAGACACCATGCGCACTTTCCTACATGGGAGTAATGTCTCAAGTAGTCTACGCTTTGATCGTTCCCTGGAAGACAAGTAGTAGTTTCCGATGCACATCTGGAGGCATTCTGTAATCTGAGGCCCTTCAAAAAGTTGATGAAACACAGAAATTGCCTCGGGATTGAATACAACATTCACCATGCGCACTTTCCTCAATGGTAGTAATGTCTCAAACAGTCTACGATTTTTTCGTTCCCTGGAAGACCAGTAGTAGTTTCAGATGCACATCTGGAGGCATTCTGGAAACTGTGGTTTATCAGAGTGTTGATGAAACACAGAAATTGCATTGGGATTGAATACAACAGTCACCATGCGCACTTTCCTCCATGGGAGTAATGTCTCAAGTAGTCTACGCATTGATCGTCCCTGGAAGACCAGTAGTAGTTTCCGATGCACATCTGGAGGCGTTCTGTAATCTGTGGACCTTCAAAGTGATGATGAAACACAGAAATTGCATCGGGATTGAATACAACAGTCACCATGCGCACTTTCCTCAATGGGAGTAATGTCTCAAACTGTCATCGCTTTTATCGTTACCTGGAAGACCAGTAGTAGTTTCCGATGCACATCTGGAGGCATTCTTTAATCTGTGGCCCTTCAAAGTGTTGATGTATCACAGAAATTGCCTCGTGATTAAATACAACAGTCACCATGCGCAGTTTCCTCCATGGGACTAATGTCTCAAACAGTCTACGCTTTGATTCTTCACTGGAAGACCAGTAGTAGTTTCCGACGCACATCTGGAGGCAGTCTGTAATCTGTGGACTATCAGAGTGTTGTTGAAACACAGAAATTGCATCGGGTTTGAATACAACAGTCACCATGCGCACTTTCCTCCATGGGAGTAATGTCTCAAACAGTCATCGCATTGATCGTTGCCTGAAGAACAGTAGTAGTTTCCGAGACACATGTGGAGTCATTCTGTAATCAGTGAACTATCAGAGTGTTGATGAAACACAGAAATTGCACCGGGATTGAATACAACAGTCACCATGCGCACTTTCCTCCATGGGAGTAATGTCTCAAACTGTCATCTCTTTTATTGTTCCCTGAAGACCAGTAGTAGTTTCCGATGCACATCTGGAAGGCTTCTGTAATCAGTGGACTATCTGAGAGTTGATGAAACACAGAAATTGCATCGGGATTGAATACAATTGTCACCATGCGCACTTTCCTCCATGGGAGTAATGTCTCAAACAGTCTACGTTTTGATCGTTCCCTGGAAGACCAGTAGTAGTTTCCGGTTAACATCTGGAGGCATTCTGTAACCTGTCGACTATCAGGGTGTTGATGAAACACAGAAATTGTATCGGGATTGAATACAACAGTCACCATGCGCACTTTCCTCAATGGGAGTAATGTCTCAAACAGTCTACGCTTTGATCGTTACCTGGAAGACCAGTAGTAGTTTCCGATGCACATCTGGAGGCATTCTTTAATCTGTGGCCCTTCAAAGTGTTGATGTAACACAGAAATTGCCTCGTGATTAAATACAAGAGTCACTATGCGCAGTTTCCTCCATGGGACTAATGTCTCAAACAGTCTACGCTTTGATTGTTCACTGGAAGACCAGTAGTAGTTTCCGACGCACATCTGGAGGCAGTCTGTAATCTGTGGACTATCAGAGTGTTGTTGAAACACAGAAATTGCACCGGGATGGAATACAACAGTCACCATGCGCACTTTCATACATGGGAGTAATGTCTCAAACAGTCTACGCTTTGATCGTTCCCTGGAAGACCAGTAGTAGTTTCCGATGCACATCTGGAGGCATTCTGTAATCTGTGGACTATCAGAGTTTTGTTGAAACACAGAAATTGCGAAGGGATTGAATACAACAGTTGCCACGCGCACTTTCCTCCATGGGAGTTATGTCTCACACAGTCTACGATTTGATCGTTCCCTGGAAGACCAGTAGTAGTTTCCGTTGCGCATCTGGAGGTATCCTGTAATCTGTGGACTTTCAAAGTGTTGATGAAACACAGAAATTGCATTTGGATTGAATACAACAGACACCATGCGCACTTTCCTACATGGGAGTAATGTCTCTAGTAGTCTACGCTTTGATCGTTCCCTGGAAGACAAGTAGTAGTTTCCGATGCACATCTGGAGTCATTCTGTTATCTGAGGCCCTTCAAAAAGTTGATGAAACACAGAAATTGCCTCGGGATTGAATACAACATTCACCATGCGCACTTTCCTCAATGGGAGTAATGTCTCAAACAGTCTACGATTTTATCGTTACCTGGAAGACCAGTAGTAGTTTCCGATGCACATCTGGAGGCATTCTTTAATCTGTGGCCCTTCAAAGTGTTGATGTAACACAGAAATTGCCTCGTGATTAAATACAACAGTCACCATGCGCAGTTTCCTCCATGGGACTAATGTCTCAAACAGTCTACGCTTTGATTCTTCACTGGAAGACCAGTAGTAGTTTCCGACGCACATCTGGAGGCAGTCTGTAATCTGTGGACTATCAGAGTGTTGTTGAATCACAGAAATTGCATCGGGTTTGAATACAACAGTCACCATGCGCACTTTCCTCCATGGGCGTAATGTCTCAAACTGACATCGCATTGATCGTTCCCTGAAGACCAGTAGTAGTTTCCGAGGCACATCTGGAGGCATTCTGTAATCAGTGAACTATCAGAGTGTTGATGAAACACAGAAATTGCACCGGGATTGAATACAACAGTCACCATGCGCACTTTCATCCATGGGAGTAATGTCTCAAACAGTCTACGCTTTGATCGTTCCCTGGAAGACCAGTAGTAGTTTCCGATGCACATCTGGAGGCATGCTGTAATCTGTGGACTATCAGAGTGTTGTTGAAACACAGAAATTGCATAGAGATTGAATACAACAGTTGCCACGCGCACTTCCCTCCATGGGAGTTATTTCTCAAACAGTCTACGATTTGATCGTTCCCTGGAAGACCAGTAGTAGTTTCCGTCGCGCATCTGGAGGTATCCTGTAATCTGTGGACCTTCAAAGTGTTGATGAAACACAGAAATTGCATCGGGATTGAATACATCAGTCACCATGCGCACTTCCCTCCATGGGAGTAATGTCTAAAACTGTCAATGCTTTTATCGTTCCCTGAAGACCAGTAGTAGTTTCCGATGCACATCTGGAAGACTTCTGTAATCAGTGGACTATCTGAGTGTTGATGAAACACAGATATTGCATCGGGATTGAATGCAACAGTCACCATGCGCACTTTCCTCCATGGTAGTAATGTCTCAAACAGTCTACGTTTAGATCGTCCCTGGAAGACCAGTAGTAGTTTCAGATGCACATCTGGAGGCATTCTGGAAACTGTGGTTTATCAGAGTGTTGATGAAACACAGAAATTGCATCGGGATTGAATACAACAGTCACCTTGCGCACTTTCCTCCATGGGAGTAATGTCTCAAGTAGTCTACGCTTTGATCGTCCCTGGAAGACCAGTAGTAGTTTCCGATGCACATCTGGAGGCATTCTGTAATATGTGGACCTTCAAAGTGTTGATGAAACACAGAAATTGCATCTGGAATGAATACAACAGTCACCATGCGCACTTTCCTCCATGGGAGTAATGTCTCAAACTGTCATCGCTTTGATCGTTCGCTAAAGGCAAGTAGTAGTTTCCGATGCACATCTGGGGGACTTCAGTAATCAGTGGACTATCTGAGTGTTGATGAAACACAGAAACTGCATCGGGATTGAATACAACTGTCACCATGCGCACTTTCCTCCATGGGAGTAATGTCTCAAACAGTCTACGTTTTGATCGTTCCCTGGAAGACTAGTAGTAGTTTCCGGTTAACATCTGGAGGCATTCTGTTACCTGTCGACTGTCATGGTGTTGATGAAACACAGAAATTGTATCGGGATTGAATACAACAGTCACCTTGCGCACTTTCCTCAATGGGAGTAATGTCTCAAACAGTCTTCGCTTTGATCGTTACCTGGAAGACCAGTAGTAGTTTCCGATGCACATCTGGAGGCATTGTTTAATCTGTATCATTTCAAAGTGTTTATGTAACACAGAAATTGCCTCGTGATTAAATACAACAGTCACCATGCGCAGTTTCCTCCATGGGAGTAATGTCTCAAAGAGTCTACGCTTTGATTGTTCACTGGAAGACCAGTAGTAGTTTCCGACTCACATCTGGAGGCAGTCTGTAATCTGTGGACTATCAGAGTGTTGTTGAAACACAGGAATTGCATCGGGATTGAATACAACAGACACCATGCGCACTTTCCTCCATGGGCGTAATGTCTCAAACTGTCATCGCATTGATCTTTCCCTGAAGACCAGTAGTGGTTTCCGAGGCACATCTGGAGGCATTCTGTAATCAGTGAACTATCAGAGTGTTGATGAAACACAGAAATTGCACTGGGATGGAATACAACAGTCACCATGCGCACTTTCATCCATGGGAGTAATGTCTCAAACAGTCTACGCTTTGATCGTTCCCTGGAAGACCAGTAGTAGTTTCCGATGCACATCTGGAGGCATTCTGTAATCTGTGGATTATCAGAGTTTTGTTGAAACACAGAAATTGCGAAGGGATTGAATACAACAGTTGCCACGCGCACTTTCCTCCATGGGAGTTATGTCTCAAACAGTCTACGATTTGATCGTTTCCTGGAAGACCAGTAGTAGTTTCCGTTGCGCATCTGGAGGTATCCTGTAATCTGTGGACTTTCAAAGTGTTGATGAAACACAGAAATTGCCTCGGGATTGAATACAACATTCACCATGCGCACTTTCCTCAATGGGAGTAATGTCTCAAACAGTCTACGATTTTTTCGTTCCCATGAAGACCAGTAGTAGTTTCCGATGCACATCTGGAGGCATTCTTTAATCTTTGGACCATCAGAGTGTTGTTGAAAAACAGAAATTGCATCGGGATTAAATACAACAGTCACCATGCACACTTTCCTCCATGGGAGTAATGTCTCAAACTGTCATCGCTTTTATCGTTCCCTGAAGACCAGTAGTAGTTTCTGGTGCACATCTGGAAGACTTCTGTAATCAGTGGACTATCTGAGTGTTGATGAAACACAGAAATTGCATCGGGATTGAATGCAAAAGTCACCATGTGCACTTTCCTCCATTGGAGTAATGTCTCAAACAGTCTACGATTTGATCGTTCCCTGGAAGACCAGTAGTAGTTTCCGATTATCATCTGGAGGCATTCTTTAATCTGTGGACCTTCAAAGTGTTGATATAACACAGAAATTGCCTCGTGATTAAATACAACAGTCTCCATGCGCAGTTTCCTCCATGGGAGTAATGTCTCAAACAGTCTACGTTTTGATTGTTCACTGGAAGACCAGTAGTAGTTTCCGATGCACATCTGGAGGCATTCTGTAATCTGGGGACTATCAGAGTGTTGATGAAACACAGAAATTGCACCGGGATTGAATACAACAGTCACCATGCGCACTTTCATCCATGGGAGTAATGTCTCAAACAGTCTACGCTTTGAACGTTCCCTGGAAGACCAGTAGTAGTTTCCGATGCACATCTGGAGGCATTCTGTAATCTGTGGACTATCTGAGTGTTGATGAATCACAGATATTGCATCGGGATTGAATGCAACAGTCACCATGCGCACTTTCCTCCATGGGAGTAATGTCTCAGTCTACGTTTTGATCGCTCCCTGGAAGACCAGTAGTAGTGTCCGATGCACATTTGGAAGCATTCTGTAATCTGTGGACTGTCAGGGTGTTGATGAAACACAGAAATTGCATCGGGATTGAATACAACAGTCACCATGCGCACTTTCCTCCATGGGAGTAATGTATCAAGTAGTCTACTATTTGATCGTTCCCTGGAAGTCCAGTAGTAGTTTCCGATGCACATCTGGAGGCATTCTGTAATCTGAGGACCTTCAAAAAGTGATGAAACACAGAAATTGCCTCGGGATTGAATACAACAGTCACCATGCGCACTTTCCTCAATGGGTAGTAACGTCTCAAACAGTCTACGCTTTTTTCTTTCCCATGAAGACCAGTAGTAGTTTCCGATGCACATCTGGAGGCATTCTTTAATCTGTGGACTATCGGAGTGTTGTTGAAAAACAGAAAATGCATCGGAATTGAATATAACAGTCACCATGCGCACTTTCCTCCATGGGAGTAATGTCTCAAACTGTCATCGCTTTTATCGTTCCCTGAAGACCAGTAGTAGTTTCCGATGCACATCTGGAGGACTTCTGTAATCAGTGGACTATCGGAGTGCTGATGAAACACAGAAATTGCATCGGGATTGAATACATCAGTCACCATGCGCACTTCCCTCCATGGGAGTAATGTCTTAAACTGTCATCGCTTTTATCGTTCCCTGAAGACCAGTAGTAGTTTCCGATGCATATCTGGAAGACTTCTGTAATCAGTGGACTATCTGAGTGTTGATGAAACACAGAAATTGCATCGGGAGTGAATGCAACAGACACCATGCGCACTTTCCTCCATGGGAGTAATGTCTCAAACAGTCTAATCTTTGATCGTTCCCTGGAAGACCAGTAGTAGTTTCCGATGCACATCTGGAGGCATTCTGTAATCTGAGGACCTTCAAAAAGTTGATGAAACAAAGAAATTGCCTCGGGATTGAATACAACAGTCACCATGCGCACTTTCATCCATGGGAGTAATGTCTCAAACAGTCTACGCTTTGATCGTTCCCTGGAAGACCAGTAGTAGTTTCCGATGCACATCTGGAAGACTTCTGTAATCAGTGGACTATCTGAGTGTTGATGAAACACAGATATTGCATCGGGATTGAATGCAACAGTCACCATGCGCACTTTCCTCCATGGTAGTAATGTCTCAAACAGTCTACGTTTAGATCGTTCCCTGGAAGACCAGTAGTAGTTTCAGATGCACATCTGGAGGCATTCTGGAAACTGTGGTTTATCAGAGTGTTGATGAAACACAGAAATTGCATCGGGATATAATACAACAGTCACCATGCGCACTTTCCTCCATGGGAGTAATGTCTCAAGTAGTCTACGCTTTGATCGTCCCTGGAAGACCAGCAGTAGTTTCCGATGCACATCTGGAGGCATTCTGTAATCTGTGGACCTTCAAAGTGTTGATGAAACACAGAAATTGCATCTGGAATGAATACAACAGTCACCATGCGCACTTTCCTCCATGGGAGTAATGTGTCAAACTGTCATCGCTTTGATCGTTCCCTAAAGGCAAGTAGTAGTTTCCGATGCACATCTGGGGGACTTCAGTAATCAGTGGACTATCTGAGTGTTGATGAAACACAGAAACTGCATAGGGATTGAATACAACTGTCACCATTCGCACTTTCCTCCATGGGAGTAATGTCTCAAACTGTCATCGCTTTGATCGTTCCCTGAAGACCAGTAGTAGTTTCCGAGGCACATCTGGAGGCATTCTGTAATCAGTGAACTATCAGAGTGTTGACGAAACACAGATATTGCACCGGGATTGAATACAACAGTCACCATGCGCACTTTCCTCCATGGGAGTAATGTCTCAAACAGTCTACGCTTTGATCGATCCCTAGAAGACCAGTAGTAGTTTCCGATGCACATCTGGAGGCATTCTGTAATCTGTAGACTATCAGAGTGTTTTTGAAACACAGAAATTGCATAGAGGTTTAATACAACAGTTGCCACGCGCACTTTCCCCCATGGGAGTTATGTCTCAAACAGTCTACGATTTGATCGTTCCCTGGAAGACCAGTAGTAGTTTCCGTTGCGCATCTGGAGGTATCCTGTAATCTGTGGACCTTCAAAGTGTTGATGAAACACAGAAATTGCCTCGGGATCGAATACAACATTCACCATGCGCACTTTCCTCCATGGGAGTAATGTCTCAAACAGTCTACGCTTTTTTCGTTCCCATGAAGACCAGTAGTAGTTTCCGATGCACATCTGGATGCATTCTTTAATCTGTGGACTATCAGGGTGTTGTTGAAACACAGAAATTTCATTGGGATTGAATACAACAGTCACCATGCGCACTTTCCTACCTTGGTGTAATGTCTCAAACTGTCATCGCTTTAATCGTTCCCTGAAGACCAGTAGTAGTTTCCAAGGCACAGCTGGAGGCATTCTGTAATCAGTGAACTATCAGAGTGTTGATGAATCACAGAAATTGCACCGGGATGGAATACAACAGTCACCATGCGCACTTTCATCCATGGGAGTAATGTCTCAAACAGTCTACGCTTTGATCATTCCCTGGAAGACCAGTGGTAGTTTCCGATGCACATCTGGAGGCATTCTGTAATCTGTGGTCTATCAGAGTTTTGTTGAAACACAGAAATTGCGAAGGGATTGAATACAACAGTTGCCACGCGCACTTTCCTCCATGGGAGTTATGTCTCAAACAGTCTACGATTTGATCGTTCCCTGGAAGACCAGTAGTAGTTTCCGTTGCGCATCTGGAGGTATCCTGTAATCTGTGGACTTTCAAAGTGTTGATGAAACACAGAAGTTGCATTGGGATTGAATACAACAGACACCATGCGCACTTCCCTGGATGGGAGTAATGTCTTAAACTGTCATCGCTTTTATCGTTCCCTGAAGACCAGTAGTAGTTTCCGATGCATATCTGGAAGACTTCTGTAATCAGTGGACTATCTGAGTGTTGATGAAACACAGAAATTGCCTCGGGATTGAATACAACAGTCACCATGCGCACTTTCCTCCATGGGAGTAATGTCTCAAACAGTCTACGCTTTGATTGTTCACTGGAAGACCAGTAGTCGTTTCCGACGCACATCTGAAGGCAGTCTGTAATCTGTGGACTATCACAGTGTTGTTGAAACACAGAAATTTTATCGGGTTTGAATACAACAGTCACCATGCGCACTTTCCTCCATGGGCGTAATGTCTCAAACTGTCATCGCATTGATCGTTCCCTGAAGACCAGTAGTAGTTTCCAAGGCACATCTCGAGGCATTCAGTAATCAGTGAACTATCAGAGTGTTGATGAAACACAGAAATTGCACCGGGATTGAATACAACAGTCACCATGCGCACTTTCATCCATGGGAGTAATGTCTCAAACTGTCATCGCTTTGATCGTTCCCTGGAAGACCAGTAGTAGTTTCCGATGCACAACTGGAGGCATTCTGTAATCTGTGGACAATCAGAAAGTTGTTGAAACACAGAGAGTGCATAGAGATTGCATACAACAGTTGCCACGCGCACTTTCCTCCATGGGAGTTATGTCTCAAACAGTCTACGATTTGATCGTTCCCTGGAAGGCCAGTAGTAGTTTCCGTTGCACATCTGGACGTATCCTGTAATCTGTGGACCTTCAAAGTGTTGATGAGACACAGAAATTGCATCGGGATTGAATACAACAGTCACCATGCGCACTTTCCTCCATGGGAGTAATGTCTCAAGTAGTCTACGCTTTGATCGTTCCCTGGAAGACCAGTAGTAGTTTTCGATGCACATCTGGAGGCATTCTGTAATCTGAGGACCGTCAAAAAGTTGATGAAACACAGAAATTGCCTCGGGATTGAATACAACAGTCACCATGCGCACTTTCCTCAATGGGAGTAATGTCTCAAACAGTTACGCTTTTTTTTCCCATGAAGACCAGTAGTAGTTTCCGATGCACATCTGGAGGCATTCTGTAATCTGTGGACTATCAGAGTGTAGTTGAAACACAGAAATTGCATAGAGATTGAATACACCGTTACCATGCGCACTTTCATCCATAGGAGTTATGTCTCAAACAGTCTCCGATTTGATCGTTCCCTGGAAGGCCAGTAATAGTTTCCGTTGCGCATCTGGACGTATCCTGTAATCTGTGGACCTTCAAAGTGTTGATGAGACACAGAAATTGCATCGGGATTGAATACAACAGTCACCATGCGCACTTTCCTCCATGGGAGTAATGTCTCAGGTAGTCTACGCTTTGATCGTTCCCTGGAAGACCAGTAGTAGTTTTCTATGCACATCTGGAGGCATTCTGTAATCTGAGGACCGTCAAAAAGTTGATGAAAAACAGAAATTGCCTCGGGATTGAATACAACAGTCACCATGCACACTTTCCTCAATGGGAGTAATGTCTCAAACAGTCTACGCTTTTTTTTCCCATGAAGACCAGTAGTAGTTTCCGATGCACATCTGGAGGCATTCTGTAATCTGTGGACTATCAGAGTGTAGTTGAAACACAGAAATTGCATAGAGATTGAATACACCGTTACCATGCGCACTTTCCTCCACGGGAGTTATGTCTCAAACAGTCTACGATTTGATCGTTCCCTGGCAGACCAATAGTAGTTTCCGTTGCGCATCTGGAGGCATTCTGGAAACTGTGGACTATCAGAGTCTTTATGAAACACAGATATTGCATCGGGATTAAATACAACAGTCACCATGCGTACTTTCCTCCATGGGAGTAATGTCTCAAAGAGTCTACGCTTTGATCGTTCCCTGGAAAACCAGTACTAGTTTCAGATGCACATCTGGAGGCATTCTGGAAACTGTGGACTATCAGAGTGTTTATGAAACACAGAAATTGCATCGGGATTGAATACAACAGTCACCATGCTAACTTTCCTCCATGGGAGTACTGTCTCAAACTGTCATCGCTTTGATCGTTCCCTAAAGACCAGTAGTAGTTTCCGATGCACATCTGGAGGACTTCTGTAATCAGTGGACTATCTGAGTGTTGATGAAACACAGAAATTGCATCGGGATTAAATACAACAGTCACCATGCGCAGTTTCCTCCATGGGAGTAATATCTCAAACAGTCTACTCTTTGATCGTTCACTGGAAGACCAGTAGTTGTTTCCGACGTACATCTGGAGGCATTCTGTAATCTGTGGACTATCAGAGTGTAGTTAAAAGACAGATATTGCATAGAGATTGAATACACCGTTACCACGCGCACTTTCCTCCGTGGGAGTTATGTCTCAAACAGTCTACGATTTGATCGTTCCCTGGAAGACCAGTAGTAGCTTCGGTTGCGCATCTGGAGGTATAATGTAATCTGTGGACCTTCAAAGTGTTGATGAAACACTGAAATTGCATCGAGATTGAATACAACAATCACCAATAGCACTTTCCTCCGTGGGAGTAATGTCTCAAGTAGTCTACGCTTAGATCATTCCCTGGAAGACCAGTAGTAGTTTCCGATGCACATCTGGAGGCATTCTGTAATCAGAGGACCTTCAAAAAGTTGTGAAACACAGAAATTGCCTCGGGATTGAATACAACAGTCACCATGCGCACTTTCCTCAATGGGAGTAATGTCTCAAGTAGTCTACGCTTTGATCGTTCCCTGGAAGACCAGTAGTAGTTTCCGATGCACATCTGGTGGCCTTCTGTAATCTGAGGACCTTCAAAAAGTTGTGAAACACAGAAATTGCATAGAGATTGAATACAACAGTCACCATGCGCACTTTCCTCAATGGGAGTAATGTCTCAAGCAGTCTACGCTTTTTTCGTTCCCATGAAGACCACTAGTAGTTTCTGATGCACATCTGGATGCATTCTGTAATCTGTGGACTGTCAGGGTGTTGTTGAAAAACAGAAATTGCATCGGGATTGAATACATCAATCACCATAAGCAGTTTCCTCCATGGGAGTAATGTCTCAAACTGTCATCGCTTTAATCCTTCCCTGAAGACCAGTAGTAGTTTCCGATGCACATCTGGAAGACTTCTGTAATCAGTGGACTATTTGAGTGTTGATGAAACACAGAAACTGCATCGGGATTGATTGCAACAGTCACCATGCGCACTTTCCTCCATGGGGGTAATGTCTCAAACAGTCTACGTTATGATCGTTCCCTGCAAGACCAGTAGTAGTTTCCGATGCACATCTGGAGGCATTCTGTAATCTGTGGACTGTCAGGGTGTTGATGAAACACAGAAATTGCATCGGGATTGAATACAACAGTCACCATGCGCACTTTCCTATATGGGAGTAATGTCACAAACTGTCTACGCATTGTTCGTTCACTGGAAGACCGGTAGTAGTTTCCGACGCACATCTGGAGGCATTCTGTAATCTGTGGACTCTAAGAGTGTTGTTGAACCGCAGAAATTGCATCGGGATTGAATACAACAGTTACCATGCGCACTTTCCTCCATGGGAGTTATTTCTCAAACCGTCTACGCCTTGATCGTTCCCTGAAGACCAGTAGTAGTTTCCGAGGCACATCTGGAGGCATTCTGTAATCAGTGGACTATCAGAGTGTTGATGCAACACAGAAATTGGACCGGGATTGAATACAACAGTCACCATGCACACTTTCATCCATGGGAGAAATGTCTCAAACAGTCTACGCTTTGATCCTTCCCTGGAAGACCAGTAGTAGTTTCCGATGCACATCTGGAGGCATTCAGTAATCTGTGGACTATCAGAGTGTAGTTAAAACACAGAAATTGCATACAGATTGAATACACCGTTACCACGCGCACTTTCCTCCATTGGAGTTATGTCTCAAACAGTCTACGCTTTGATCGTCCCTGGAAGACCAGTAGTAGTTTCCGATGCGCATCTGGAGGCATTCTGGAAACTGTGGACTATCAGAGTGTTTATGAAACACAGAAATTGTATCGGGATTGAATACAACAGTCACCATGCGCACTTTCCTCCATGGGAGTAATGTCTGAAAGAGTCTACGATTTAATCGTTCCCTGGAAGGCCAGTAGTAGTTTCAGATGCACATCTGGAGGCATTCTGGAAACTGTGGACTATCAGAGTGTTTATGAAACACAGAAACTGCATCGGGATTGAATACAACAGTCACCATGCGCACTTTCCTCCATGGGAGTACTGTCTCAAACTGTCATCGCTTTGATCGTTCCCTAAAGCCTAGTAGTAGTTTCCAATGCACATCTCGAGGACGTCTGTAATCAGTGGACTATCTGAGTGTTGATGAAACACAGAAATTGCATCGGAATTGAATACAACTGTCACCATGCACACTTTCCTCCATGGGAGTAATGTCTCAAACAGTCTACGCTTTGATCGTTACCTGGAAGACCAGTAGTAGCTTCCGATGCACATCTGGAGGCATTATTTAATCTGTGGATCTTCAAAGTGTAGATGTAACTCAGAAATTGCCTCGTGATTAAATACAACAGTTACTATGCGCAGCTTCCTTCATGGGAGTAATGTCTCAAACAGTCTACTCTTTGATCGTTCACTGGAAGACCGGTAGTAGTTTCCGACGCACATCTGGAGGCATTCTGTAATCTGTGGACTATCAGAGTGTTGTTGAAACACAGAAACTGCATCGGGATTGAATGCAACGGTCACCATGCGCACTTTCCTCCATGGGAGTAATGTCTCAAACAGTCTACGTTATAATCGTTCCCTGCAAGACCAGTAGTAGTTTCCGATGCACATCTGGAGGCATTCTGTAACCTGTGGACTGTCAGGGTGTTGATGAAACACAGAAATTGCATCGGGATTGAATACAACAGTCACCATGCGCACTTTCCTATATGGGAGTAATGTCTCAAACTGTCTACGCATTGTTCGTTCACTGGAAGACCGGTAGTAGTTTCCGACGCACATCTGGAGGCATTCTGTAATCAGTGGACTATCAGAGTGTTGATGCAACACAGAAATTGGACCGGGATTGAATACAACAGTCACCATGCACACTTTCATCCATGGGAGAAATGTCTCAAACAGTCTACGCTTTGATCCTTCCCTGGAAGACCAGTAGTACTTTCCGATGCACATCTGGAGGCATTCTGTAATCTGTGGACTATCAGAGTGTTGTTGAAACACAGAAATTGCATAGAGATTGAATACAACA